>NC_137050.1:32788921-32791421 GCF_032717465.1 Coenobita brevimanus
CCCCCTGGGGGTAGGGGGGTTTTTCAAGAATACTCCCCCAGTATCCCTGCTTGTCGTAAAAGGCGGACTAAAAGGGTTGGCGGAGGGTTAGTGCCCCTCCCTATGGAAAACAACTAACTAAAAAAACAAACAAGAAGCCTCGGACAAGGGACTGACCAAACGTTGACGACCCAGGACCGGACAAAGGACTTGGTAATGTGTACATGGAATGTAAGAGGAGCGAATGATGAGGTGGGAAAGAGAGAGAGATTGTCCAGGTGCTTGAGGGGATGCGAAAGTGGATGTATGTGGAATAACTGAAACAAAATGGAGAGGAGAAAGTGTGAGAGAATGGGGAGTATGGATGGGGTATATGTGCAGGAGTAGATGAGAATGAGAGGGCAAAGCGGAAGGAGTGTGTATAGTTGTGAGTAAAAGATGGAAGAAGAGCATAAAGACAGTATGGATTGATTTGAAGGTCAAGGATTGTGTGGGTAAAGTTGAAAGTTGGAATGCAAATGTGGGCGATTGTGTGTGTTGTATGCGCCAACGCAAGATCGTAAAAAGCTAGAAGAGTGAGAGAAGAGTTCTGGACAAATGTGGAAGTGTGCATGGAAAAGTTTGGAAGGAATGAGAGAGTGTTTTTGATCGGTGATTATGAATGGTAAAGTTGGTAATGTGAAGGTGGATGGAATAGTTGGTGAGTGGGGTGTGCCTGCTGGAGATAGATGAGAATGGGAGTGCGTTAGTGGACATCTGTGCTGGGAGGGGTTGGTAATAGCCAGTACCCTCTTCAGGAATAAAATGAGTCCACAGGTATACATGGCGAGTGATGAGAAGGGTGGGTGGTGAACTGAATGAAAGGAAGGCAATGATTGATTATGTGTGTGGATGAAAGGATCTTTACGAAGATGTAAGGTATTGGATGCAAGAGTTTATAGAGATTCCAGGGGAGTGGCCTTTCCTGACCACTACTTGGTGGTGTGCCAGAATTAGGATGCAAAGTAAGATGGAGGAATAGAAGAAGGGAGAAGACAGAGAGGGAAGGAGTAGTTGCAAGGAGAGTGGAGAAAGGTTACAAGAGGATGAGAAAAAGGCAGAGTATAAGAGAGAAGTGGAGGAACGATTGGGGGCAAAATATGAATTGGAGCAGGATGGGAGACGTGGAAGGTGTGTGTAAGATATTTACAGAAGAAATATGTGCAGCATGTGATGTGGTGTGTGTGGAAGGAAGAGAAGACGGAGGGGGTGCAAGGAACAGCGTGGTGGACTGAAGAGGTGAAACAGGCTGTGGCACAAAAGAAGAAAAGCATACAAATGAATGGATGAGAAATAGGGGGCGTGGAAGAAGTTTGAGAGGCAGAAGAGAGAGTTATATGTGGAAAGGAAGAGAGAGGTGAAAAGATTAGTAAGAGAGAGTAAGAAGAGAGTGGATCAGGAATTTGGGAAGGAATTTGAGTGTAAAGTGGAGGGACTGTAAGAAAATGTTCTGGAGAGAAGTGAAAAAGAGTAAGACAGGGTGGAAGTGAAGTTAGCAGGGAGTGAAAGATAAACATGGTAGATTACTAGTGGAGAAGAAGGAGAAAAGTGAGCAGATGGAGAGAACACTTTAAGGAATTGTTGAACGTAGAGGATGGAAGTAATGCGAGTATAAGTGGCTGGGGAATGGCTGGGAGAAGGAGGGAGGTGAGAAGACAGGTAGAAATCAGTAGGATAGAGGTTGTGGAAGCAATGAAAGAAAGTTAAATCCAGGGGAAAGCCCCAGGAATTGATGGAGTGTGTGGTGAGATGCTGAAGCATGGGGGAGAGATAGTAGTAGAATGGATGTGGGAAGATGTGCAGATTGGCCTGGGAGGAAGGTAGAGTCCCCGGAGGATTGGAAGTCAGGTATAATTATTCCCTTGGCCACAAAGGAAAAGGGGAAAAAGAAGTGTGTAAGTAATCTTAGGGGCATTTGTCTTCTTAGTTATAATAGGAAAAGTGTATGGTAGGATACTTATAGACAGAGTTAGAGAGAAAGAACAGAGAGAAATTAAGTTGGAGAAGAACAGGGAGGCTTTAGGAAGGGAAGAGGTTGTGTAGATCAGATATTCATTCTTAGATCTTTATTGGAAAAGTTTCTAGAGAAGTGGAAAGAAGTTGTATGCGGCTTTCTCATGGATTTGGAGAAAGCATATGACAGAGGTGGATAGACAAGGATTGTGGAAAGTGTTAAGAATATATGGGGTAGATGGGAAGTTGTTGAATGCTGCTGAAGAGTATGTATGATGGTGCTAAGGCTGCAGTGCGTGTGGATGGTGAACTAAGTGAATTTTTCTCTTTTGAAAGTTGGTTTGAAACAGGGATGTGTCATGTCTCCATGGTTGTTCAATCTGTACATGGATGGGGGTAATAAAAGAGGTACAAGGTAGGGTAGTGGATGTTGGAGTGGCCTCTGGTGAGAGAGGATAGTGTTTGGAAACTCCCTGTACTTGTTGTTTGTAGATGATACTGTGTTGTTGAGTGAAGATGAAGAGGGGAG
>NC_137050.1:32801421-33080262 GCF_032717465.1 Coenobita brevimanus
GAAAAGGATCAGATCCGAGGCCGTGTATGTAGGATCCGGATCCGGATCCGCCCCCAAATGTAATCAGTTCTTTCTTGGTCCATGGCCCACCTTTCCATAAAGTTTAATTGAAATTCATTGAGACCTTTTGGAGATACTGAGTGGGATACTCCAGATCTGGACCCGGATCCAGCCCAAAATCTAATCATTTGTTCCTTGGCCCATGGCCCACCTTTCCACAAACTTTCATCAAAATCCGCTTGTAACATGAGCAAACCTACCAACATACAAACAAACCAACAAAACAACGCGGGGTAAAACATAACCTCCTTGGTGGACGTAACTATGTCAGCATAATCATAACTTCCATCATTAACATGACAGGTTGATTAAAACTTATGTCTGTAATCATAATCACCAGTGGTGTCACTACCTAACACTCAGTAAGCGTGAGGTAAAACTAATGTTGCAAGTAGAATACAGTAAAGGAAACAGTCCTAAGGAAAGATTATTTACTGAATTTAACCGTAGATTGTGTTAATTCAGTACCACCCAGACAAAAGTGATAACATATGGTAGGTTTAACAAATGCTGAAATACCTGAGACACGGATAGGAGTACAAACGACTTAACTGTGATGCCTATGAAACCAGCCAAAAATCCGACAGGTAGAGGTGCAGGTATTAGGAGTGACTGTCAGAAGAAGAGAAAGGTGTTCAGGCCGGGCGAAGTCGTGAGCAGCTTCAAAATGAAGAAGAGTAAACACATAGGATCTTCAAACACACGATTAATACTAAAGGGATGAAACTGACTGTGATGTTGATGATGCTGGGACAGACAGAAAGACAGACAGACAGCGGCAGAATGTTACGCTGTGGAGACAGACAGACACTACACAATGAAGCCACGAGAGGGAGGTTGAGCCTCTGACTATTCTTGTTTTACGTTAACCTGGTCTAACACTGCAATCTCCCCATCTTGAATCTTGAGTTATAACAATAGATTGGCACTAAAATATAATGCTGATCACTGAGAAATGCCATGGGATGGATGTAAAGCCATAGTATTATCTTTTTCTCTCGCTGAGCTTCGCAAAATAAGTTACAAAAGGATGAACATCTGCTTCAAGTTATTGTGAAAGAACTATAGTGAACGCATACTGGTAGTCACTGAGTTGCAAGATGAACTGGAATATGTCAATAATAGGCTTCGTTGTCTGCAGCTTCTCTTTACGACCATTACATTAAACATAATCTGATTACATTTAACTTATATTATATAAAGATTTAGAAAAGTGAATACATAAAAACATATTACTGTATATGCCTAAAGCTCTCCCTCTCTCTCTTTCCCTCCCTCCCTCCCTCTCTCCCCCCCTCTCTCTCTCTCTCTCTCTCTCTCTCTCTCTCTCTCTCTCTCTCTCTCTCTCTCCAGTTTGTTGCATTTCTGTTCATTCTGAAGTGTTTTATATAATATTAATGTCAATTCCTCTGTCACTAGTGTTTTCCAGCATTCTCTGAACCACCAAACATGCCACCACTTGTGTATTGACATCAGTCGATATACATAGAATACGGTACTCATATTTGACTGGGACGAGTGCTATCAGTCATCATAATTACTGCGGTCAGTTTATGACTGTCCACTGCAAGGGCTGAAACTCCTCAAAAGGTGCGCTACTCTTTAGATCTTGTCTTAGCAATAAGCATCTCTAAAGTACAATCACTGAGGACGGCCTGAATAAAGAGTAGATGTCTAAAGGCAGGCATAATTCAAGGATTCTCCAAACTTAGCCTGTTGGGTTTGCAAAGTGTGTGGTCTACCACCTAAATCACATTGAGTGGCCCTGTTAATTCGGCAAGGGTACCAAATATATCCATTGATACATATATTGATTCTGGAAAGGACAAATAAAGTTACGCTCACTGCCTTCTGTGCTGCAGCTTGTCACTGGTCGTGGGACGACGAGGACTGTGGACTTCTTAGTCGGAATCAAAGGAAACGGTAGAAATCTGATAACTGGCCGCCAGTGATATATTGCTATCTGTTGTTTAGATTTTGTGTTACTGTTTGCGGTGTGTGTCCTGTTTTTTGTCTCTTAGTCAACAGCTCAAATTAATGATCAAATTTAACCCATCAATGATCATTTATGAAGTAAGCAGTACGTAAGTTGAGTTGTCCATATCTTCCTGTATGGCAGAGATAAAAGGCCGAGAGAAATAATCTTATTTCTCTGAAATCCTGCTCTCATTTATTAACTTTCATCATCTCTTTATTGTGCGCAAGTTAAATGCTGTCTTGGTGGGTTTATGGAATGCTGGAATGAATTGTAACGTTACATAAATACACATATGAACATATGGAGAGGGAACATATGTTAACATCTGGGAGTGGTAGTTACCGGATATCAAACTGACTTTTCTACGAAGTACTAATTTATTGTACTGATTACTTTTAACATACCGTGCATTACCATGTTAGAGTGACGACAATGATGAGCTCATGGGTGGTGATGGCGGTGGTGGTGGCGGTAGCAGGTGCAGTCCCTGAGTCCCGCCAACTGGTAACTGAAGTCTGCGGTGCCATATCCATGTCGCCCGGAGAGAGGATCGCCGTACAGTCTCCTAATTTCCCACAGAATTACACTAACAGCTACAGGTGGGAAGACGCTGACTTTAATTCTGAAAGAAAAAAAAAAATGGTTTAGCTGAACCTTAGTCTCGACTTAGGCAGTGAAATTGGAACTTTTCACTCATTCTCCTTGCCTGCATTGCTTCATGTCACCACAGTGCACTAAAATATAGTGTCCCTTTAGAAGCTAAATTTTACTAGTCGTGCTTCCTATACTATCATGCCTTCACTAGAAGAAATCTATAAAATTTAGGGCTGACAGGGAGACTGATCAGAATTGTCAAAAATCTTGTCAAAATTGCTATTGAAAATGCAGCAAGAAACTGGATTTTTAACGTTTGAAAAGAATGACGAGGACTGGAAATAAACTTACTTGGCTACAGGATGATTCATATATATGCTGATATCCACAAGGAACAAAGGAAACACGAAAACGTCCCTAGCGTTCTCGCGTATTCACATCCTCAAGAGAGAATGATCTCCACGAAGATGCATATACACGAAAGCGCTCGGGACATTTTCCTTGTGAATATCCGCATGTGTGTGTGTGTGTGTGTGTGTGTGTGTGTGTGTGTGTGTGCTTTATTATAATACAATTTATGATTATACTCGTAGATATACCCCTATATATACCTTTTTTTTTTTTTTGTCACCCCTGACTTGTGTCATATGAAACAAGAACTAAAACTTGACAGGATGATTTTATCCCTCTTTTATTATTTTCATATTGACTTCCATGGCTGTAAACTTTTTCTTTCCTGTCGTGGACTGATTGTGTAAATTAATCCAGTACCGTATAATATCCAGTGGCGGATGCAGCTAAAGCAAATGTGCACCAATGGGGAGGTACTATAGCCGCGGCGCGCGAGTCTGAGGATGTCATTATAGTGCCCTGGCAACCTACCATTCAAAAGTGCGTCTGATTTCGTGTATCATAGTGAGACGCATGTGATTCGTATATAATATGTTTGTGTATAATAGTATTCTTGTATATAATATGTTTGTCCATAATAATATGATTCTTTTATAATATGTTAATAAATCGGACGCAATTTTGAATGGTAGATTGCCAGGGTACAACAATGACAACCTCAGGAGTCGTGCGCCGCGACTGTAGTAGTTTTCTTAATTTGCTGTTTATAACATTCTCCCTTGCAAGTAAGGTAGAGGAGTGTGTGGCACATATCACTGGATGTCCTCTTTCCATGCTTTTTGGATTCCACATATCCCTATCTTAACCTGGGAAAATGAGTTCCGGATGATAGTGATGCTGATGCTGATGAGTGGTGATGATAACTACCACCGCCACAATAAAAGGGTTGAGGTTAGTAATTTCATTCCAATCACACTTTCTGTTTGTCCACCAGATCACACAGACACTGATTTGAGGATCATGATGAAAATTAGTGTGAATGCTTCACTGACTAACTTGGAAAGTGCCCCTAAATTCTTGTAAAAGTAGGTCAGGGACAAGGACACAGTGATTATTAAACTAAGGGGTCATATTCTAAGTTTGCATAAGCTTTGCAGCAGGTCTTGCTTAGCTATTTATTTTGTGTATTACAAATTTAAAATACTATCGTATGCTATTTAGCGACACAGTTTGCATCAGTAACATATGAAAAGATACTGAGGGTGAAGTACGCAAAATAATTTGTCAAGAAAGAGATTTTAGGAAATCTCCAAAAGCCACTTAGAATACCTATCCCTAACTGCCAGATGACCGATGTCTAGTGGAGGTGTGCATAGGCCGGACTGAGTGGACTTGTTTTTTGTCAAAGTGTAACAAGCTACAACTCTCCTGAAAAAGAGTAAATTTAGCGAGGGAGTAGAAGGAGGACAAGTCAGACAGTGAAACAGAAGACAGCTGAAGCAGACAGTGGTATGATGTTGGGGTGTTAATTTGACTGTTGCGGTCCAGTGTTAAGCACCCGCCCCCACCCAACCCCCAAACCCCCCTCTTCCCCCAGATGCCAGTGGGAGGTGACTTGCGCCGAGGAAGCCGACAACTATCTGAAGTTCATCTGTCCTACGTTCGAGCTGGAGACCTCAACAGATTACATTGTTGACCGTCTCATCATCACCTCCCCATGCATGCTATAACGCAGTGTAAGACAAATCGTTATTCACTCCTTTAACATTACACACAATATACCATTGGGGAACGCGTGGTTCAATCGGTAGAGAGGTGGCCTGCAGTCCTAACGGACCCAGGTTCAAATCCCGGCTGGGGCAGGGAAGCTGAAGGATTTGAATTTCATTAAATCAGACTTTACCGATCTACCAGAAGACCCGCCGACATGTAAAAATACCACCGCTATTGCCAATACACCAGTCTAGTATGAGACAGCCCTAGCATGTGTTCAATATGGACGGTTGGTGTTAGCGCCGAAGTGGTGACATGTAGAGGTGAATGGTATAAGAGGACTGCTTGGGCCTTGATAGCAGGCTGTGAAGCCTATGCCCTGAGTCGGACAAACTAATATATATATATATATATATATATATATATATATATATATATATATGTTATTATCCCCCTCACTATGATCATGCATTAACTTAGTACACTCTAGACAATGCTTAATAACTTACGAAAGGTGTCTCATTAAAGGTTGGTGGTGTTAGTGGTTTCAATGCCACAGGTGTATAAATCAGCTTAACTCGGGACTGACTGCCTGTGTGCATTGTGGTGTGCAGGAGGTGCGGCACTGACAACCCGGACGGCCTCATAACCTCCACCGGCTGGACCAGGCTCACATTTGAAACCAACAGCGCGGTCACTGCTAAGGGATTCCGCTGCCACATCCGGTGTTATGCCAAGCCTACAACCACCCCTCCTCCAACCACCACCACTACAACCACCACTACTACAACCACCGGTCCTCCAATCACCACTACTTCAACCACCACTTCTTGAACCAGCACTACATCAACCTCCACTACATCAACCACCACTACTACAACCACCACGCCTATCTGCTAAATCTGCAACCGAGCATATAGGGCTATTATTCTTGTTGTCTTTGGAGATATTCTTACCACCTCTTTCTTGGCGACATATACTGCACATCACACATTTATAATCCTCTTGTATATTTCTGATACAGACGTTGTCGATGTTAGACATACGTACACAGCATACAAGAGAATGTAAGATGTAACGTGGGCTATATATCGCTAAGGAAGAGGCACAATGAAGTCTCCTATGCCAACGAAAATAAAGCCATATAACACATCTTGCACTCGGCCACCACAGGATTTTACACCAAGCACTTAGGTCTGCGCATTAGTCAAATAACTGAATATTTACATCACTTTTACTAGTAGCATTGGTAGTGAGAAACTGCACTCAATGTTTTCTACAATAGTCAAATGTGGTGAAGACTCAAAGCTGGCTCTCTATCATTCCTGAGATCTACACCTGATTTTGATTACTGTCCACAACATCGAAAGCTCCACATGTTTATCAAGGATGCTGGTTGTTCTTGCCGCAATGTCGAGTGAGGCAGATGAGAAGCTAACTGGCATGAAAAAAAAAATAAATATGTCAGGCAAGGATGTTTACATTTTATTCCTTGGTGCATCTCGCCGTCTTATCAGATTCACTCTGGGAGCTGTCCCACAGAATCACCAGGATTGACTACATATGAGATACTGGACTGTGCAAGGAGGTTGGATATACGGTGGAACCCATGACATCACATCCTCGGGCACGACTCATGAAGTCAGTAGGTGGAGCTGGCAGCCATACTGGATTATTCCTAAGAGTTTTACGCTGTTGACTACAGTTCTTGTTGATATATTTTGTTTTTGCCTCACCCAAAGGAATGACCAATTGAAGTATTTGTCTGTAACTGTGTTATTCACTGACTCACTAAGTTACGGTACCTTTTTTGAAGGATGGGATCCAGGCCTATAGGGAGTGTATTACTTTATCCATGAAAACAAATTTTACGCAGTGGTCTGTCCCACACGAAGGAACAGCCCATGGGGGTCCTGGTCAATGCTGGAATGTACGATCATATTTTTTAACCAAGGAAAAAAAAAATGCACTGTGGTAGACCTCCACCTGCATCAGGTGTCAGGCAGGGCTGGAATCCCCAGCACTCATGTGAGGGTGACCTGCAGGAGAAATGTCATATATAGGTCCACAGGGTATATTATATCATTCAATCAATCATTTCCTGTGGCACCCCACGCGATGCATAGGGCCTCAATGAACTCTCTCCACCAATATTTGTCTCTTGCCATCTCCTTCAGGTCCCACCAACACTCCTCTCCTGCTTCTTTTTTCTTTGTCCTCAACCAGGTTTCCCTCGGCCTACCTCTACCTCTTCTTCCTCTAGCAGTCCACTCTGGCACATCCTGTATTAAAACTACCTTCTTTTCTGTATATGTGCTCCCAGCCACTTCCAGCGAGACAGTCTCACACATAATCATTAACTGGTTCCACTCTCGTAATATCCTTTACTCTTGCATTTGTATCAACTCTGTCTTGCCACTTTACCCCAAGAATCCTTCTCAGTATTTTATTTTCAAATCCCAATACTTCCTGATCTAAGTTGCAAATTGTACTGTGGTACCATGACTCATGCCCGTAAAATTAAAATTGGTCTAACCATGGACTTGTAAATTTTCACTTCAGTATGTACCGAAAACATTATTATTCCAAGCAGATTTCCAACATTCCAACAGATCGCCAAGCCCGTCTAATCCTCTCCTCAATTTCATTGTTTAATGATCCATTAGATGATACAATTGTTCCCAGATATTTAAAGTTTTCTACATTCTTCACCAAATTATTCCCAATTACACAATCGATTTGGTTCTCCACGTTCATATTAATAATTTCAGTCTTTCCACAATTTATTACCCATCCAACTTTTTCTCCTTCCTCCACCAGATAATCAAGCACCCTCTGCATCTCGTAAATACTTCCGCAAATCAGTACAATATCATCAGCATAGTCCAAATCCATCAGCTTCTTATTTTCTTTCCAGTTAATTCCTGCACCTGTTCTCCTTACAACCTTTTTCATAACATAATATACATAATGGATTTTATATATATATATATATATATATATATATATATATATTTGCACAGTGATAGACCTTCGCCCAGACAATTACTATGGTGAGACTTTCTCGCTCCCCAGGGGTAGGAGCAACGCTGGTATGTCTAGGAAAATAAATTTTGTACAGTTATAGAATGCACGAGGCCCAAGTGTTAGTCACGTAGGGCTCTCCTGGGGCTGCCCCACGTCAGTAACTATTCATTTCCCCTTTAGAATACTGTACAGGCGGTTGCAGCTATCACAGAAGTTCTTTGCCTTGTTAAGGTGGGGAGGCATTAGTGAGGGATGCTTTCATACTGTGACACCAATATACTGTAACTGGATTATGAAGCTTCCCGGTTTTATAAATATCCCTCATCTCCCTCCTTGTACCCCGACAAGAGGAATGGGGGACTGCCTGCTGTCCAACGGCTTCATGTTCAAATGAGCCTAGAACCACAACTAGAGAGAGACACAACATACTCCAACAGTGTAGCAGTCTTATGTCCTTCTATAAGTGTGGCAGGCTTTGAAGTTAGGGAAAATGGTGTGTTTAAACGACAGAATGAGAGGGCAATGGCGTGTGTGTGGAATGAAGAAAGACTCCATGCTTCGATCCTAACTCTGGCATTTATCACTTCTATTCTTGGCTTTCTTCAGTCCAACCTTTGATATTATGCGATTATTGAAATACTGACATTACGCAACCGAAGATAACGAGCCCAAGCCTGTAAGAAAAAAGTTACATAATTCTGTCTTGACCTGAGCATTCTTTTGTCTTAACTATTTCATCTTTCGGTCATAATCATGGCATTCTATGGTCCTGGCCTTGACGTTCTTCAACTCTAAAGAACTGCCTTCCCACCCCGGAATTCGTAAGAGTACATTTGCATTATGGAGATAATTCTTCCCTGTAAAAGTAAATACAACTCTCTGCAGTTGCGTGGCAACCACAATAAGGGATTTCCCCCCTTATTCATACCAGTTCATTCCTGCCTATGGTAAGTCAGTATTCTCATGAATGCCATTTATAACACTCTGGGTTGATAACAAAACCGCGTAAATAAAACACCAGCGAACAGACAAGTGTAGCATACAAGACACATCACCAAAAAAGAGATGTTACGAAAGACCCAAAGCCAACGAGAATGCGGCCCACAAAAGATAGGAATGATGAAACAGGTTGACCACCACAGTCACATGGCGTATATTATATATATATATATATATATATGGAGATAAAATAAAGACCAGATGGAAAGAATATGTTGAAAGCCTGATGAATGGGAACAGAGAGAGCAGAGCGGCTGTAAACATGATTGGTTTGGGGGCTGTGCAGAGAAGGAATGCAGTGCCAGGAGACGTGACAGTCGCACAGGCAAAGAGTGCTGTGAAGCGGTTGAAAAATAGGAAAGCAGCTGGGGTTGACGAGGTGTATGCAGAGATGCTTAACCCTTGTGCGATCCCGTCGACATCTTCCTCTCCTTAACGTCCACACTGCCAATCCCGTGCGGCCGTACATAAACGCGAATCAATTGCAAGGTCCCTAATTTGCACAATTTTCAATTTTTCGCTTGAGTGATTTTTGGTACGTATACACGTTGACACCTTCCTCCACAAGATGCCCGGCCGGGACAATGCCTTACCCCCCATGACCCCCTCCCCCCCCCCTGTCCGCCATTGTCTCAGCAATTCACCTGTTATCAGTGACCTGGCTGCAGTAAAGCCATGTCATGCCATGGTATGAAATTCAGGGCCAGAGTGACTCCCCAAATCCAATGACAATGTGGAGGACAAACTTTACACAGCATTAGAGGAAGAAACAGTCAGAAATGATGATCAGAGTAATGTGGCAAAAAAAATGTCAGGTATGGTGATGAGTTAGTGAGTGAAACAATGCTTATAATGCCTACTATTACTGCTTGAAAACCAATATACTCTCATACTATATATAAATTCGTACCAGAAGTAAATAAATAAATACCGTTTATGAGTGAAAGTGTGAAATAGTTATCCTCCCACAGAACTCGTTTTCTTTGGTGCCAGCCTGTTAGAAAACCCAGTAGGTAAGGAGGTACTTCCTACCTGTATCGAAAGTATTTTAAACCTCAGGTGAGCGATTTCTCTATGAATTTTCGATGTTTCTCACCAAAAGCAGAGGTTTTTGGGCCAAAAAAATTTTTTCCAAAAATGGTCGGGATTGGGGGAGTCGGTGGTGGAAAAGTGTGGTTGGGATGGGGCGGGTTAAGTGTAGTGGAGAGAGTGGAATGAAGTGCTTGTTGGAGATATGTAAGAAGGCATGGACGAGTGAAACTGTGCCTGCAGAGTGGAAAAAAGGCTGTGGTTGTAACCCTAGTACAAAAATAAAAGACGAGCAAAGTGAGTGCAAAAATTATCGTGGCATAAGTTTATTGAGTGTGACAGTAAAGGTACATGGAAGAATTATTATAGCAAAAGTAAGAGAGATATCAGAAGTCCTAGTGAGTGATGAACAGGGTGGCTTTGGGAGTGGCAGAGGATGTGTGGATCAAGTATTTGCAAGTGAGACAGATAGCAGAGAAGGAGCTTGTGACAAAGGGACCATAAGGTGTTTATGGCATTTATGGATCTGGAAAAAGCATACGACAAACTAGGCAGTGAGGGATTGTGGAAAGTTTTGCGCATGTATGGTGTAGATGGTAAGCTGCGAGGTGCTGTCAAGAGATTTTATGATGGTAGCCAAAGCATGTGTAAGAGCGTTAATGGGCATCAAAGTGAATGGTTCACGATTGGTGTGGGCGCATGCGACAAGGTTGTGTGATGTCCCCATGGTTGCTCAATATATATATGGATGGGGTGAGTGATGAGAGAAGTAAAAACACGAGTAATGGAGAGAGGGATGGCGTTGGTAATGAATGGTGATAGGATGGAATATCTCAAATTTGTTGTATGCTGATGATGCAGTACTGCATGCAGGTGCACTGGACAAGAACTTGGTAGGTTAGTGCAGAGTTTTGCTGATGTCTGTAAGCGTCGCTGCCATGAGAGTAAATGTCAGAGAAGAGTAAAGTGATGGTTATTGTGAAAGAAGAGTGACTCCCAGTGTGATGTCACAGTGAATGGAGAGAGACTAGGAATTGGTGAGAGAGAGAGAGAGTTCAAATACTTGGGTACAGATAGAAAAGAAAGGAAAATGTGCAAAAGAAGTCGAAAGTTAGAGAGTGACACAAGGGAAGAAAGTGAAGCTGGTGCAATGAAGGCCTTGATTAGAAACAGAGGCTTGAGTGTTGCAGCTGCCGTACTTGAGAGGCTTACATGAGGGAGTGGTAGTGCCAACTTTAACATATGGGTGTGAGACTATGGTGTGGCACGAAAATGAAAAGTCAAGAGTAAGAGCAGTGGAGATGGGACTGCTGAGGAATGTATGTGGAGTACAGAGGGTGGATAGGATACGAAAATAGTGTGATTCGTGAAAGGTGTGGAGTGACGTGGAGTGGGAGAGGAAGTCGGGTGGAAACCAAAAATCGAAGAGAGTGTCCTGAGATGGTAGTGTGTCATGTGGATAGAATGGATGACCAATGAGTCAAGGTGAAAAAGGTATACCTGAGCCGAATTTGGAAGGAGGGAGGAGGCGAGGTAGGCCAAGGAGAAGGTGGAGAGATATGGTGGATGAGTGTGTGAGGAAGAGAGGTTTTGAAGTCGGTAAGTGGTAGAGAATTGACAAGAGATCGAGCTGGCTGGGATGAATGTTGTGAGGAGAAGTGCATGATCAGGGATTTTGGCACCCCTTGTAAGCATGGCAGCGTCCAGATTGACTCAACCGGATACGTTTGTGTGAAGCTGCAGAACGCTGGTGAATGTTTTTGGCGTATCCAGTAGAGCCAGGATTTTGGGGGCTTGAATGATGAGTGAATGGAAGTGTGGCCTATTTGGATTGGGCAAGTTTGTGCTGTCTGGACATTGCTAAATTCTCACCTGCCCCTAGGGTGGGAAAGAGGAGGTCCGGATGATGATGATGATGATATCTATCTATCTATCTATCTATATTTACCTGTATACACACACACACACACACACACACACATATATATATATATATATATATATATATATATATATATATATATATATAATATATATATATATATATATATATATATATATATATATATATATATATATATATATATATATATATAATATCTTGCAAACTTTAAGTGATTTTAGTCATATCATGGAAGAATCTTCGAGCTGATGGGAGTTAGGGCATCCTTCGTTAATCAATATCTATTATTAGAAAGTCCATGTGAGTTAAAATGTTCGTTATAACCTTCATTAACCCGTCATTCCTACAGATCCTCTCGGAGTTAAATTGGTTACACACAGCTCTCATTAACACCATCACTGCTAGAGAACCATCATGAGCTGAGTCAGATAGTTTGGTGGTAACAAGAATAAAATATAATGTACATAATCGGGCAGAAGGAGTTAAGATGTAAAGCAGCAATAATTATTATTCAGTGATTAAACACAACACTTTGAGTAGCTTGGTGTTCTGATGTGCAGCCTGAACACTCTCTCTCTCTCTCTCTCTCTCTCTCTCTCTCTCTCTCTCTCTCTCTCTCTCTCTAATAATGGCCGACACAAGGCTATTTCATTCAGCTTAGCTTTTTAAACTGGACGAGCTAAATACAGACTCACTAGACCCTTTACTGCCAGGCGACTCTCCTAACCTGAATAAAGTGGTCTGGGCGGCAGCGATAATACAATGGAAAACAGGCCACCGTAGTGAAGGGCTTAATCCATTCAGACCATAGATTTATTTATTCATTTATCTTTATCACAGGAGGGATTTATTTATTTATTATTAACACAGGAGGGATCCGTCGCGCTGTAGGGGTCCAAATGACCTGCCTGCACCACTGACTGACTACCTTGTTTTATACCGGCAACATGTACACTCTCATGGTCGGGACAACTCTAATATTCTCTCGCACCTAACGTCACACGACTTTACTCTGCAGATAGTGAGTCACACAGGCCTGAATGTTGATGCTGCCACGGTTAACCCCTTCATGGCCAGCTTCTCTAATATTTTATTCAATTTAACACCAGACGATTTTTATCATCTCGGAATTCAACAAAGTCAGCTGGCATCAGCCACAAGGAAATAGTCAGGGTACTGGTTGTTAGCCCTTTCATCCCAAGGACGTCTTTTCAGTTTCAAGGACGTTTTCTTCACCATTGTTTTAAGTAACGGTAAAACATTTTATTCATCTCTAGGAAGAGGTCTGTACCAATGAAGTCAATTTGCCACTTCAAGCCACTGTTTAGTGCCAATGTCTCACAGCTACAGAGTAAGACAGGCAGCACCAGTGCCTTGAATATGAGAATTTTCGTCCTTCTACACAAATAACGGCAACGACAAACACCTGAGTTGACTGAATTCAGTTTCCCGTAGGCCTGACCGATTTGATGAGAAATGTCGTTGCCCATCCTACCAAGATAAATGAATCTTTCCAAGACCTTCACATTTTCATCACATGCCTGGACAGACTAAACTGCTTCATCCAACAAGCCATCAAATGTTTGGATATTGGTCTCGGCCGAAGAGACCTTTAATAACACTGGCTTCGCATTCTTGTGAAATTCCTTGAGGGCATTCAATAGTATCTCCAGTGTCTCTGCTACGATAACTGCATCATCAGCAGGCCAGGGTCAGGTACTCTGAAATTTCCATTTGATACCCCACTGTGACTTCGGCTCACAGCCCGGCCAAGTACCCAGTCCATGCGTGTGTTGAAAAGTGTAGGAACAAAGACACGTCCCTGTCTTACACCAGAACTTACTGGAAAGAAATTGGATATTTCTCCTACACACTGGACAGTACTCTCACTGTTTAAATTAGGGCAACATTCAGTTGGATTATCCCTGTGGGGATCCTATGGAGTCCCAGGAATTCCCATCGTACCTCCTGATTTACAGAATCAAATGCCTTCTTGAGATCCACACAGGCTGCAACCAGACCTTGTCGATATTCAATGTAGCTCTCCATGAGAACTCGAAGAGCAAGGATGCAGTCATGTGCAGACTTCTTGGGCGTGAAATTCAGACTGCTCAAGCCCCTGAAGCTTTAGCAAAGGGTCCCGGATACGCATCAGGAGAATGTGGGCAAAAACCCTGCCTGGTACACTGAGCACTGCAATACCAAATACCACGGTAGCTTCTACAGTCACACAGGTCTCGTTCCCCCTTCTAGATAGGGGTGACCAAATCCCTTGTCCAGTCAGCAGAAATGACACCAGTCCGCCATATGGCTTCTATGACTGCATGTAATGCCCTGATCATGGCTTCATCCCCAGCTTTGGTCTGTTCCACTGGGATGCCACAAACACCAGCTGCTCTACCTCTTTTCAACCTATTAACTGCTTTCTTAATTTTCTCTGGAGAAGGCATGATACTATCAATCGCTGGTGGTACAGTCAACGGTTGTACAACAGCCGATGAAACCATTCCACTGGGAGGTTCAGCTATATACAACTGCTCAGAGTACTCTGCCCGAGTCCTATGCTCACTCCCACCCAGCACGAGCCGTCCATGATAACAGGTAGAGGTGTATGGTATATAGGATGACTACTGGGCCTTGGGAGCAGGCTGTGAAGCCTATGCCCAAAGTCGGACACATAAAAAAAAAAATCTGTTGTCTGAACAGGGATAACCTGATCTGGAATGGAGCTTCTTCAGGGCTCAGTAAGCAGGTCGTTGGTCATTAGCACGAAAACCACATTCCACATCCTCAGCGATTTCCCTGACATATTTCTCCTTACCCTTTCGACAAAATTGGTGCTCGTCGAGACAGAAGTCTGTGCTGCTCCCGATCCCCAACCAGCCTGGCAGCACGACTCCTCAGTTGTGGCCATTGTCCCTGACGAGACATAATCCCTCCTTGATCTCGGACACTCTCTTACGCACTCATCAGCTACTGCCAGGGTAGTGTTAAATGGCAATCCATCGTTCAACATGGTCCTTGACAGTCCTGAGCACTTCAGACCGATTTGAGACTGACACTGCATATTCATAAGCACACTCCTCATTCCCGAGCTTCTCAAGCTGAAACTGTTTTTGGTAACATCTTGAGCTCAGCTTTCATTTGTAGAATTAGACCGGCAATAACAAGCCTGTGATCAGTAGCAAAGAGTTTTGCACTCCTTCAAACCCTAGCGATCCTCCAGCAAGTACTCCTTTGCATTCCCTCCAGTTCTGGAATACCAAGTCCAGCAACGAAAATCTGGCCGCTGAAACCAGGATCCAGCGATACTCAGCTTACGGGACTTTGCAAATCCAGAAGTTAAGAACCATTGGAAATCCTGGTTCCTGAGCCACAGGGACCTTCACATTCCTCGAAGCCTTCCCTGTCAGTGATAATAACCACACTGAAGTTGACCAGGACCAAGAGTGTGTCTCGCAAAGGGCACTGTTTCACAACAGAGTCAAATTTAGCGCAGAACAGCTCCTCTTCAAGATCACTCATCTCACTTGGAGCATGCACAGCAATAAGTGAGATGAAGCCCAAAGAGTGCTTCAGCCTGACCAGCATTATTCGCTGATCAACCTTAGTAAAATTGTTGACACAAGAGCCACAGCAAGCACCACTTGCCACAGCACCACCTTTAAGCTGGGCCCCATCGTCTCAGCCAGACCAGTAGTATGTATAACCACCGCTACTAATCTCGCCATACCCGGTCCACCTCACTTGAGACAGTGCAGCCCTGCCAACCCCCAGTCACCCCAACTCTCGTGACAACAAAGGCAGTCGATCATCCATCGAAAGGCTTAGAACGTTCCAAGTCCCCACTCAGAGTGCCTTGCGAAGGGTAAGCCCGGGACTGGTTCTACAGGTTTATGTGTCTATGCGTCACTGCAAGGTGAGTCAAATGCAGGAATGAACCAGATCATCCAGCTGCTGGGTCCCGTAGGCTTTACCCAGCAACCGTCATAATTGGTGCCTCCACTAACACAAGTTTCAAATAAGCCGAATAACATAGTCTGGAGAGAGAGAGAGAGAGAGAGAGAGAGAGAGAGAGAGAGAGAGAGAGAGAGAGAGATTCTTTGACTGCTGCTACAGCCTTCCATCAGTTGAAGGAAGTCATCTGTCATTCTAGCCATAATTTACTCAATCAGAAATATTAATGAAAGATTTAACTGACTGGGTAATAATAAGCGAGCATCTAAAACATTTTTTAAATTTAACTTTGTTGTTGTTCTTGTAACAATTGTGGTAACTGAACAGGAACCAGTGTGAATAATGATAGTTTTAACTCTTGGTGCAAAACCCTGGTATTGTGACATTGGGTGACGACTGTTGCCCAAGTTTCTATCTATCTATCTATCTATCTATAGCCCGACGCCCTAATCCCGCAAAGGGTGGCCGCAGACAAAACGCCTCCAAGTCGCTCACTATCGATATTTGCCACAGCCTCCACACCTTTGGCTGTGTTTAAATATTCTTGGTTAATATTTCATTGTTCAGCTTTGTGGATGCTGCACAGACGAAGCCTAACAACACCTGACCTGAACGTTGAAGCCACATACGTCAGTCCTAACCTTGGCATCCTTCGCCCCAGCCTTGGCATCCTTCTGCCTGAACCCTGACGAAAAAGGAAGTATATTCTTGACTACGTGAAGTACATTATGGATTTGATTTGTTTTTGCAGGAAGAACGGACGACGCGGAAAATACTGTAGTTTCCTTATACTTTCCTTCCTGCAGAAAACACGTATAACCTATGGTAATTTTCCTGTCCTAACCAGGATTTTTTTAAAGGAGAAACAGGCCACATGGGAAGACATAACTATCCTTCTTACCTGCTAAAACAAATCATAATTATATATGACTCACAGTTGCTTGTGAGTGTCTTCGGGAATCAGGCACTGGGCTGATCCTGCAACTGCAGCAGCCAGCCTCAGCAAGTCCTTCTCGTCCCTCAGCTCAGCTTCAGTCGGGCCAGTATCACGCGCACCGGCGGGCAGGGTGGGTGTGTGTGGTGTCCTCCTCACACTTACCGACTTGCTCTGCGTATGGACCTATACGTGTCTTCTCGTTGGATCAGCCGTGATTTTTGTTCGGTCACCGAAACAGAACAAACTCGTATGCTTTTTCTGGCTACGTGTGCATTTCTCAGCATCGTAAGGCCACATTTCGACAATTAAGTGTTTGTGATTTTCTTGCACAGTTGCTTGATTATGAAATTCATTTACTTATAATTACGTTGTTCTGCATTAAGCTGCAGTAACAACACCTGGTGAGTGAGTGATCCTGAAGCTGACCTGAAGTAAAACGTTCTACGTGAAGAGAAAGACGGTAACCGATGCGTCACTTAAGAAACGAAACTATTCTCGTGGGTTCAGGAGACTCCCTAACACTTCCTCCTACGTCATCTCCTCTCTGGCACGTTAACACTCACACTTCTGTGATTCAGCTGACTAAAATCGTCCGACATATATATATATATATATATATATATATATATATATATATATATATATATATGTATGTGTGTGTGTGTGTGTGTGTGTGTGTGTACAAACCTTATCGATACTCTCATAAAAGTTCCCTCCGTTCGTGGCAAAAAAAAAAAAAAAAAAAAAAAAAAAATTATCACATTAAGGTACACAATCTGCGACAGAACATATTTTAGTGGTTAGGTTATATTTCAGTTTAAGTTACTTGCTGATGATGCCCCGCCTCCTCTGCAGCTGTTTGTTTGATATGACTGAAGGGAAGATATTGCTATGGGTCTTCGCTACTTTATTTCATTATTTAAGCTACAGTCATTGTCAACCTCATATCACCCAATTCCGACTTAGCATTCAGGCTGGGGTCATGGTCAGTTTTATCAGGTTAAAATAACTAGGCTACAGTGCACTTCTTCTTCTTCTTTTTTTTTTTTGAATAACAGAACAGAGGAAGGAAAAACAAATGAATAAATAATCCATACAACAGATTATACGAGTCCTCCATTCATAAAACTCTGCAACAGTTGGACTTGAACAGCCGTAGGTTGAAGTTTGGTGGAAACCACTCTGGAGAAGAGAGTTCCAAAGAGATGCAGTTCGAGGAATAAAATAACTCTGATAAGCAGAAGTTCTGGGATATGGCAGTGTGACAGTCCAGTCATGAGCGCCACGAGATGCCGTGTAGCGCGGGGAAAGACAAGGAGAGGTGGCACAATGGATGCAACTTCGTTTAAGCATTTGCCACAGAAGTATCTGTAAGTGCAAGGGAGGCAACATTCCTTCTTACCTTAGCGGAGGCAGTTCATTTGTAATATTAGGATCGTTAATAATTCTAAATGCTTTGTTCTGAATTTTGTCTAGCTGTTTTAGTGCAACCCCTCCACGTCCATTCCAAGCGGGTGAGCAGTATTCCAGTTGAGAGTGCACATGACTCTTGTAAATTAAAGCTAACTGCTCGTCAGTGAAGAAGTTACAGACTCTGAACAATACGAGTGATCCAAGTTTCTTTGAGACGGTTTTAGCAAGTGATCTAACATGAGAAGTTCAGCTGAGGGCATTGATAAGTGAAACACCGAGAATTTTAATACTTTTAGAGACAGGAATATTAGTAGCACTGAAGATAATACAGGGATCAGGCAATATCTAGGTATTAAGAAAACTGAATATATCTGGTTTTCCTAGCATCAAATGAGACAATATTATTTTGTCTCCATTCAGTAATTTCAGATATGGCTTGAGTTATGAAGACTGCTGTACTGAGTTGTGAGTTATGCTGCAAAGTCCTGTGGTGCAATGAGAGTAATAAAATGAAAAAGGAATTCTAGCGCAGTGGCAGAGAAAACAGTGCACAAGAGACAAGTTTACCGGACTCAGAGAGCGCATACCTCTGCCAACGCCTGTACCAGACAACTCAGATCACCACCAAAACTTAACTAATACCGCCTTGGCCCATGACTCGCATATCAACAAAACTTCATTGAAATCCATCAATATCTTTCTGGGATATCTTGCGGATAAACAAACAAATAACAGTCCTGAACCGGGACTCGAACTCAGAACGAATTTCTAAAATTTAAGCAGCTCTTCCTCGGCCCATGGACCACGTATCCACACAATTCCCTTTAAATCCATTAATAAATTTTTAGATATCTTGTGGACAAACAAACAGACAGACAAACACGAGTGCACACATAACAGCCTTCAGCTTGGTTGGCGGAGATAAATACGGGCATTAGTTCCGTCCCTTACATACGGTAGTGAAGCGTGGACGATGCTTAAGGCCGAAAATAAAGTCAGAACTGCTGAAACTAGCTTACCTGAAAAGTACTTTACCTGTAGAGTATCCGCCAAAAATTTAGGGAAAGGTTTATAATTGTGTATAACAAGGAAAGCGAAAGAAGACAGTGTTGGTACGGACGTGAAGTGAGAATGACTAAAGAACCAGTTAATATGACAAAAAGGAAGCCGGTGAGAGGTGTGAGGGCTCCAGGGAGACACATACAGACAGAGAGATGGAGATGGTGTGAGGCGTGGTGTGAGAGAACAGGGTGTGCCAAAAGGACACGACAGACACAAGAATGCTGAGATGTATGAGAACGGCCAACCTCGATAGGGAATATGGCAAAGAAAAAAATCAGGAAATATAGCGACGATATACTTTGAGCTTAATCAGCCTTGTGGAAAGAATATAGTGAGAGACTGACCAAAACAGTGTAAGAGAGTGTGGCGGCAGGAGGGTGAAGAAGACGAAAAACAAACTGGGGACTCAGACAATATATAAGGGAGGTTGATGTGCCACGGCAAGACGGGTCGTTACCAAGTAGGAACAAAAAAAAATCCTGGGTATTTTACGGTCGAGGCCACCACCCCCACAAAAAACAGAAATGTACATAGATGAACAGACAGACTTCTGACTCGGTGTGATAATGCATTTGATAACAGATGTAACGAAATAAGTAATATAAACAGATTCCGTGCGTGTGTGGATGGGGCGGTTGGGGGTAAGAAACAAGGAATGGCTGGTGACATAAGGGAGGTGAAGTGCCCAGCTTAGGTAAAGGGAAACTGTGGAAGAAGGAACACTATGTATCAGGCTGGATGATGGCACGGATATTTTGATAACTGGCTTGAAAAAGATAACATTCACGTCTAGTGTGGAAGGACATGAGGGGCAAGAAATGGTTCAAGGATGATAATGATAAAATAAATCTTATAGAAGAACGTGGCTTGAAGAACCACTTAGAACACATGTATGCATAATAATAATAATAATAATAATAATAATAATAATAATAATAATAATAATAATAACCAAAACAAAATTTCATATTAAAACATAACCGAACAAGAGAACCGCACTGAGAGAGCGCCTACACCCGCCAGCGTCCATATCAGACAACTCATATCACCACCAAAATTTTGTCAACTCTTCCCTGGCCCATGACCCACATATCCACAAAACATCATTGAAATCCATCAATAACTTTTTAAGATATATTGTGAACAGACAAAAAACAGTTCTGAACCAGGACATGAACTCAGATCATCACCAGATTTTAATTAACACTTCATTGGCTCATGTCTACATATCAACAAAATATCACTGAACTCGATATCGGTTCGTTCCTGGGGAACCGAATCATCAGCAGGAAGAGTAAACAGAGTGTCGTGACGAACATAATGGAGTTTATTACCAGACATTTCGACATTTCCCTGATGTCATCTTCAGTGGTCTAAAATGATAAAATTGTTAAGACTACTCACATGTAAATATCATAGTGCTTTAAAAAATACGGCAGTGGTAAATAGGGGAATTATCATAGGTTTAGGGGGTAGGATGATACGGTACTGTTGAGTTGGGGCTTGTGTAATTTAATATACAAGGACTCTAAGATTCTTACAGTCACTGGAGCAGCTGTCAAGTATTTTAAAATATTCACCTTTAAGACGAGTATCACACTATGTTCCCTCACAGCTGAATAAGGTGGTGACTGAAGCCTACGACCCGTTCAGCCAGACTGACCCATATGTTCGGCGGTGTGTTTTGAAGGCACGTAATGTTCTCCCAATATACCCTGTTTGGCTACTAGGGCAGGTAAATGAGTGAACTACCTGACTAACGCAAGTCAACTGGCAGAGAGTCCTTACACCGAAACAAAGACCCAACTTTGAAAGACCTGAGGTGAACGAACCGAAAATCTATACTAGGGTAAAATTTTGATAAACTCTTCCATAAAGTTTGTTCTGTTTTTGCCTAGAGACAGAGAAAATAATCAACTTTCTTTTTAGATTCAGTGATTTCGGAAAGCAATGGTAAGCTTCTTTTTTCCATTTTCCGCAAGGCAACCTTTTCAGGTTTGGGCACAAGCTTTTTTAGTTTCAGTCATATCAGATACAGGATCAGTGCTGTAAAGACTCTTATTCACAGAGCTTTTTGTCTGTCATCTACATACGCCCATTTTCATAGTAAAGCAACTTTTTGAGGAAATATTTTGTGAATAATGGTTATGCAGCAGATTGGTTTCATAAAATGGTGAATATTTTGCTGAACAACAGATACCAACCCAAGCAATGTTCCCCTACAGTGAATAAGGAGGCAGTCTACTTAATTTTGCCATATCCAGGAGAGATTTCAGCGAAAACAGAACAAACTTTATCGAAGAGTTTATCAAAATTTTACCCTAGTACATATTTTCGGTTCGTTCACCTCAGGTCTTTCAAAGTTGGGTCTTTGTTTCGGTGTAAGGACTCTCTGCCAGTTGACTTGTGTTCGTCGGTAGTTCACTCATTTACCTGCCCTAGTAGTCAAACAGGGTATATTGGGAGAATATTACGTGCCTTCAAAACACACCGCCGAACATATGGGTCAGTCTGGCTGAACAGGTCGTAGGCTTCAGTCACCACCTTATTCAGCTGTAAGGGAACATAGTGTGATACTCGTCTTAAAGGTGAATATTTTAAAATACTTGACAGCTGCTCCAGTGACTGATTCTTAGAGTCCTTGTATATTAAATTGCACAAGCCACAACTCAACAATACTGTACCATCCTACCCCCTAAACATAGCTTAATTCCCTTATTTACCACTGCTGTATTTTTAAAGCTCTATGATATTTACATGTGAGTAGTCTTAATAATTTTATCATTTTAGACCACTGAAGATGACATCAGGGAAATGTCGAAACGTCTGGTAATAAAATCCATTATGTTCGTCACGACACTGTTTACTCTTCCTGCTGTTCAATGAACTCCAACAATAACTTTCTGAGATATCTTCTGGATTCTTCTGGATAGACAAACAGACAAAGGCGAATAAATAACCTCCTCCAACTCCAATGGCAGAGGTAAATACAGATTCGGGGCAGCCTGCAGATGATGGAAAAGGCGAGGAAGAGGAGGAGGAGGAAAAAGGATAAAGGGGAAAGAGGAGGAGGAGGAGGAGGAGGAGGGGGAAAAAGGATAAAGGGGAAAGAGGAGGAGGAAAAAGGATAAAGGGGAAAGAGGAGGAGGAGGAGGGGGAAAAAGGATAAAGGGGAAAGAGGAGGAGGAGGAGGGGGAAAAAGGATAAAGGGGAAAGAGGAGGAGGAGGAGGAGGGTGGAAGGAGGAGGAGGGGAGAGTGGGAAGGGTCATCTTTTGTTAGACATTTACTGCTTTTGAAGTGACGTGGGACGAGCAGAATAATAATAACGGTGATGGAGGCGGTGGAGACAGTGCGTCGTGTAAAACTGGCTTGGTTGGCTCGGGTTGGATTGGACTGGGTTGGGTTGGGCTAAGTGAGATGAAGTTAGACTAGGCTAGGTTAGGCTGGGTGAGGTTAGTTTAGCTTAGGTTAGGTTGGCTTTGTTAGACGGGTTTAAATTAGGTGTAGCCTAGTGTGGTATTATGAAAGCCGTATCAAACTCCTTTCCTAAAAATCTTCCTTAAATTGAATCAGATCGCCTGGAGTTAGGAAGAAAACAAACTGTGTAGGTATTTATCACATATGCAATAGAGTGTTAAGGTGAACTAAGCAAAATAAATCACTAAGGAAGAGATGCTACAGACTCTACTATGAAAACAAAAAGACAGCTCAGTGAGAAACAGGATTGACAAATATGGACGACGAGTGATTGTGAAGATGGTGATGGTGATGGTGGTGGTGATGTTGATGACTTGTGTGGTGAAGACTGTGAGGGTGATTTAACCCCTTGATATTTTTTAGGAATAACATCACCTCACCATCACACCATCACAATCGTAAGCACAATCACAACCCAATTACATTCTGAACTCACCAGCACATCACCACATCACATTATCATCATATATCTTCACCACTTCATCCAGACATCGTCAGAACCAAACATAATCGCATCTTGACATCACTTTTCCATCACATGATTATTCAACTCTTACTTCACCGTCACACCATCATCGCCATCATATCCTGACATCACAGGCACTGACATCACATCGCATCCTGAAAACACCATCAGGCCCTCACATTAGCGTCAAATTCTGGCATTACCCTAATGATCTGACATTACCATCACAGCATGACATCATCACATCCTGACATTACCATTACATCCTGACATCACCATTACATCCTGACATCACCATTACATCCTGACATCACCATTACATCCTGACATTACCATTACATCCTGACATCACCATTACATCCTGACATCACCATTACATCCTGACATCACCATTACATCCTGACATCACCATTACATCCTGACATCACCATCACATCCTGACATTACCATCACATCCTGACATTATCACATCCTGACATCACCATTACATCCTGACATCACCATTACATCCTGACATCACCATTACATCCTGACATTACCATTACATCCTGACATCATCACATCCTGACATCACCATTACATCCTGACATCACCATTACATCCTGACATTACCATTACACCCTGACATCATCACATCCTGACATCACCATTACACCCTGACATTACCATCACATCCTGACATTACCATTACATCCTGACATTACCATCACATCCTGACATCACCATCACATCCTGACATTACCATTACACCCTGACATCACCATCACATCCTGACATCATCATAACATCCTGACATTACCATCACATCCTGACATTACCATTACATCCTGACATTACCATTACATCCTGACATTACCATTACATCCTGACATCATCATCACATCCTGACATTACCATTACATCCTGACATCACCATCACATCCTGACATCACCATCACATCCTGACATCACCATCTCATCCTGACATCACCATTACATCCTGACATCACCATTACATACTAACCACCATCACATCCTGACATCACCATCACATCCTGACATCACCATCATACCCTAACATCACCATCACATCCTGACATCACCATCACATCCTGACATCACCATCTCATCCTGACATCACCATCATACCCTAACATCACCATCACATCCTGACATCACCATCTCATCCTGACATCACCATCACATCCTGACATCACCATCTCATCCTGACCACCATCACATCCTGACATCACCATCATATCCTGACCATCATCACATCCTGACATAGCCATCACATCCTAACATCATCATCACACCCTAACATCATCATCACATCCTAACATCATCATCACACCCTAACATCATCACATCCTGACATCATCATCACATCCTGACATCACCATCACATCCTGACATAGCCATCACATCCTAACATCATCATCACCCCCTAACATCATCATCACATACTGACATCACCATCACATCTGGACTTCACCACCACACCACATCATAACCTCACCCTCACACCCTGACACCACCAACACACCACCACACCACCATCACAACCAGACATAATCACCACCACAGAACAGTTCCGTCAGTTTGAATAAAATCGTTTGTTTTATGATCTGAGCAGCAAAGTTGCCCAGTTATTGAGAGAGAGAGAGAGAGAGAGAGAGAGAGAGAGAGAGAGAGAGAGAGAGAGAGAGAGAGAGAGAGAGATTTACTAACACTCTCTAACTCCCCAGGTGCGTCTCATCGTTCATCACTGCCAGAACAAGAGCAGCCTTCCATCCTGGCCATCACTGCCACACCAAGTCACTCACCCTCGACCTACACCAACACCCACACCAAGACCGTAATGAGGGAGCAGCCAGGGTGTGTACAGGTGTAGTGACCAGGTGTAATGACGGACCACTGGGCATATGAATTTGTAAATGACCAAAATTCAACATGAGCAGTTCGAAAGTGTAAAGTACCATTAACAGAGAAAAGCGGGAAGGATGACAAATTGTGGTTAGCAGAATGGTGGATTTGAAACTGAAACTTCAGTAGTGCCAATTTATAGTACGACTGACTTGAAACTGTACCATAACTACAGCTAATAACTTATGGTACGTACGTAACATGACTGGCTTGTAACTATCCATTCATACAGGCTAATGTAACTTGAACGACACACACTTCCATCAAATGACAGTGAAGTGAAAGAAACGGTGCAGCCTGGGCCCTACGGTACATCATAACAACCTCCAACAGTATATAAAGTCCACAGGTCTTGCACGGTACACTGGACTGGTACCGCAGTATGAGAAACATGACCTTCAAGGACGTGACCCTCGTTCAGGCCAAGTACCTGCCAAGTGAGTATACCTGGAATTATCTTACCGACATAATCACCCATGGCTGTTGTTATCCTTGTAGTATTATTTTTTTAGTTTTCCCATTGTCATACACAGCTGTTGTTGCCTCTCCTTTCATCTCTCATAGATCTGTTATTTGTACAGCGTCATCCGTATTCTTTGTTACCAACCCTGTCATCACCCACATCCCCTGTCACCCCACCATCACCACCCACACCCCCTGTCACCCCACCATCACCACCCACACCCCCTGTCACCCCACCATCATCACCCACACCCCCTGTCACCCCACCATCACCACACACACCCCCTGTCACCCACCATTACCACCCACACCCCCTGTCACCCCACCATCACCACCCACACCCCCTGTCACCCACCATCACCACCCACACCCCCTGTCACCCCACCATCACCACCCACACCCCCTGTCACCCCACCATCACCACCCACACCCCCTGTCACCCACCATCACCACCCACACCCCCTGTCACCCCACCATATCACTGTATCTCCAAACTGATGTCGACTCTCTCTGTCTCTCTCTCTCTCTCCCTCTCTCTCTCTCTCATTCATCTCTCGCATTTCTCCCTCAGATTGCCATTCCCTTTTCACGTATTCCGTCTCTTCCTCCAGTACTCTTGTCCGCATCTTCTCATCCTCACACTCCGTCTCCCTCTATTTACCGTACGCCTATTTCATCTTCTTCCTTCCAGCACCTCACCATGTCACTGTCCCTCCTGCTCCGTCACTTTCTCCTTGCCTCCTTCCTTCTCTCACTCTTCTCCCTCTCTCTGCCTCCCTCCTCTTCTCTCCCTTCTTCCAACGCCACCTGCCGTCCACCCCCCTCCCCCCACACCCTCAAACCGGAATAAGATTTGCCACATCAAAGGACATCACAGTTTTCAGCACGACCTGGATGGGACAAGGAGACCAAGGCTGAGAGAGAGAGAGAGAGAGAGAGAGAGAGAGAGAGAGAGAGAGAGAGAGAGAGAGAGAGAGAGGCATAATACTGAAACGGTCATTAATGGGTACAGCTTTTAACCTCTTCGCTGCGATAAATCTCCCGTAAACTGGATATAATCATCAGACGGTAGCAAGAATGAATAAACAAGTGCGTTCGTACACTGTGTGACCTGCGACGCATCATGAAGGTATCAAAAGGGGTAAAGAAATGGCCATGGAGGGAAAACGAATGGGTGGGATGGGCTGGAATATTAGTGAGAGGTGGGACTGGGGCAGGAGAGTAGGATCTGTGATAATGAGTGTCGTAGGATTAGTGGCTTGAGTGCAGTGAAGGTTTATTACAGAATATTCTTTACAAGGGAAAGTGGCGGTGGTGGAGGGGGTAAAGGAACAGGTGTGGAGAGGGTAAAGGAACAGGTGTGGAGGGGATAAAGGAACAGGTGTGGAGGGGGTAAAGGAACAGGTGTGGAGGGGGTAAAGGTACAGGCGTGGAGGGGGTAAAGGAACAGGCGTGGAGGGGGTAAAGGAACAGGTGTGGAGGGGGTAAAGGGACAGGTGTGGAGGGGGTAAAGGAACAGGTGTGGAGGGGGTAAAGGAACAGGTGTGGAGGGGGTAAAGGAACAGGTGTGGAGGGGGTAAAGGAACAGGCGTGTAGGAGGTACTGGAGGAGGCGTGGAGGGGGTAGAGGCGTGGAGGGGATATGGAGGGAGGCGAGGGAACAAGTGTGTGGAATAAAATGTGTAGGATGATCGAGTATTGTGGTGGGGATGGGAAGGCCCTTGACAATATATCCTGTGAAAAGGGACGCTGTACGGTTAACGGCCTGATTGCAGTGAAAGTTTGGTCCAAAGTTTTCTCCAGCAAAAACGAAATACGCTCGGGCTGATTCCACTTGCCTAGCGTCCTTTGATGCAGGTAAAAAAAGAAGTGACTGTAATGGAAGGGTTAACTGTCACTCCCACAGGTGGCTAGGCGGGGGACAGGCAGACAGAAAGCTGGGAATCGGGAGTTGGGAGGCAGGCAGGCTGAGGTGGGGGAAAAGCAGAGGCAGGGTAGGGGTAATAGGTAAACAGGCTGGGGTGAGGAGAATGAAGGGTAACATATCAAAAAACGTGGTGTGCAAAAAAAAAAAAAAAGTGTAACGAAGACGAGAGAGGGAGAGAGAGGGAGAGAGAGAGAGAGAGAGAGAGAGAGAGAGAGAAAGAGAGAGATGCATACGTTTAAAACTAAAATATACATGGTGTGTGTGTGTGTGTGTGTGTGTGTGTGTGTGTGTGTGTGTGTGTGTGTGTGTGTGTGTGTGTGTGTGTGTGTGTGTGTGTGTGTGTGTGTGTGTGTGTGTGTGTGTGTGTGTGTGTGTGTGTGTGCGTGCAAGGGTGATATGCATTTGTGAACATTCGTTCACGAATGCATATCGCCAGCTATCACTAAAAAAGTAGTGCAGTATTCCTTGCTAAAATACAATGGTTGGAATTTAAATATGGGGAAGGGTGCTATCAAGTACAAACTATCAACTTAATATCTCAGTCTGTTCCTCAAGTATGCCAAACATTTTTTTTTTTTTTTTTTTTTTTAAGCATAGTGGCATAAATTACAGGATATGGGAAAATGTTTCTGACTAACATCCTCTAGCAATCACAGGCATATCATCACAGATTCGCCAAAATCTTATCATTTCAAGCCACATATGCTGGGATACTGCCCACAAAGTCTGGATATAATATGCCAACTTGATTTTGAGATATTTTGGTAACAGACGGACACACACACATGCAGGCTATTGCTTCATCGCCTCGTTAGGTGGGTGATAACTAACTCACTAAGCAAACGTAACGTGGTGGTGAACACTGGCAGCTCTGTTTTGTGTTCCGTACCGCACATGCGGTGAACTATCTGGTAAGGCAGAAGGCTCAATGACCAAACAGACCCAGGTAATCACAGGACTCCTATGTTTGGAGGGTCTGCCTGGGCATCTGTGCATTTGCCCAACTCTCTCCACACAACACCGAATCCACTGCCAGAACCGTCAACACAACTAAGGTGTGCAGTTGTGGGCGTAAATACCAATACTCTTCATCATGATACATAGCGACCGTGTGACTGATGCCATTTGAAACCCAGTACTGCCATCCTTGGAGACAAACAAGCTTCTCAGAGTAACGTGTCGGAGTGTCATTTCATAATAGTTCGAGTATAAAGTGAAATAATATTATCGTTTAACACCGGAGTAATTTTACGGTCCAGAAGTGTAGTGATAATATTGTCCAATAGCGTAGTGATAATGCTGGTCAAGTGTGTAGCGATAACACTTACCCATAGTGTAGTGATAATACTGTCCAAAAGTGTAATGATAATATTGTCCAACAGCGTAGTGATAATACTCATATTGTCCAACAGTGTAATGATAATATTGTTAAACTGTACAATTTGGTCAACACGGGGTACTTGATTTTTTTTTTTTTTTATGTGTCCGACTTTGGACATAGGCTTCACAGCCTGCTACCAAGGCTCAGTAGTCCTCCTACATACCATACACCTCCACATGTCACCACTTCGGCGTTAACACCCACCGTCCATATTGAATACATGCTAGGGCTGTCTCATACAGGACTGGTGCACTGGTATGTGTATTAGTGGGGGTACTTTTATGACATGTTGACGGATCTTCTGGTAGATCACTAAAGTTTGGTTTATGAAATTCAGATCCTTAACCCCTAAACCGCGGGGTTGTTTTTGCCTGACTTGCGTGTCTTGCGGGCATATTAGCGCTCCGACAGACTCTCTAAAAATATTTACCAAAAATCAGTTATTAGTCACAGAATATTAAAATTAAATATGTCTATGGCACATACCTTCAGCTCTCTCCTGGGATGTTTGTTGAGCCTTCATCCAGTACAGTAGGACTTGTGGAGACCTCTGAAGATGGGTAACAAAGGCTCCACTTTACAGTTCCTGACAACCCGTAATATGATTACCACAGCCTGATATTATCACTAGAAAAACTATTCTACGATTCTCAAATAGTTTGGAATCCATACTCCAAAAAAGAAACATTGTGAAAGCAATGAAAATTACGAGCGCGTATGACCTTCCCACATGACATCGTTCGCCGCTGGTGTTCTGTCATTTATTATTCATAAAAACACTCACAGTTTATATTTCTATTATTATATAACACTTATATATATCTACAGTCTTTATCCATAAGTTTCCTTCAGTAATAGTAGTTTATTGTCACTGTGGGCATTCAATTTCTCTTTCAGTAAAATACGTAACATTCATTTTCTCGTCCTGTATACTAGCATTCAGAGTAAATCTGTCACTTTCATTTCACTTTCATAACTCATAGTATTCATACATGCTAGAGTGAAACTTTCACTTTGATTACTCCTAGTATATATACTTGTATTCTTATATTACTACTCATTTACATTTCTATTTACGTTCTCTATTTTATTTACACTGTGTTATGCAGTCACTTGCAGTAACTTATAAAACTATTTTCCACTGTTCACTTATATTTACATTCATTGCTTTCACTTGCTGTTTACACATTATTTACATTTCCACTTGCACTGTTTTACTCACCAGATAGATCGTAGTCACTGTCTATCATTTTCATTGACAAATTAGCCAGTTCCCGTTCCACAGCAGTCACTTACCCCTTTACCTCTTTCCACACGAGGTTTAGTAGGGGGTAGAGGTCACAGGGCCCTTTGCATGGGGCTAAAAAGCGACGGAATTGGGCAGGCGCGAATCCAACGTGCTTTCACCTTGAAAGACGACAGTAAACTGAATACAGTGTGGTGGCCTGCCTAGGGGAAATGCAATGCTGCCAATGTCAGCAGGGTGAAAGCTGCTAATATATACGCTATGAAATGATTGGCAGGAAATCTAGACAATACATAACAAATTAGGTAGTTCCAGGTGAATGTAAATATCACTTAGGCTTCTCCCTTCCTTTCTTATATATATTTTTACTACGAGAATATATTAACGGCATATTTCAAGGGGAAATAAACAGTGAAAATTAGCGAAGAGTGCACGTGAGGTGTTGTCAGGTGATAATTAGCCAATTCCAGGTGTATGGCACTATCAGTTACCTTATTTCTTTCTTGTATATAGTATTTGGTATAAGAATAGGGCATAGGGCTTATTTCAATGGATGAAATGAGTGGAAAATTCCAGGGAAGATTTACTTAACGTAGCATGGCCAGGCAGGCGAGAGGAGAGGGTAATGGAGGGGAGGTAGGGAGGGGAGTCAAGAACGTGGAGAAATGGCTAAATTGTCAACAATGGATGGGAGTACAGAGGAGATTAGGAGTGCTGACTAGTGTTGGACACTGGCAGTAATGATAGATGATACAAGCCACCACTTGAGAGCCCGGGTGAATTCAAAATAACACAATCACAAAAATGACACCCAGCGGTATGATCCCTTGCTCCCAAGTGTCACGAAAGTGACGCCCCACGGTTAAGGGGTTAAACTGTCCCTGCCCCAGCCGGGATTCGAACCTAGGTCCATTAGGACTGCAGGCAACCTCTCTACTGATTCAGCCATCGCCTCCTTGACGCCTGTACGGCGGCTGATGAATCGTCTGTTGTATTTTACTAGCATCAAACGTTTTAACTTCTTACTCGCCAAAGGGAACCTTCCATTGTCCAAAATTATTTCTTTGAATCAGAACACTAAACACCGCATTGACTAGTGATACTAGTGGTGATAAGGTGGTGGAGGTGATGAGAGTCGTGGCTATTGTGGTATTAAAAATTGTAGCACCGATAGTGCAGGTTGTGATTATAACAGTGGCAATGATTTAGTTGTTAACAGTTGTAATACTATGATGGAAACGCTGCTAGGACACACACACACACAGGAGTACAGCAACATCGGTATTAGTCCTTTCAGGTAGTTATAGGACTGATTATAAAGGACGTACTTATTCTATGAGTTGAAGTCAGAGATATCAAAGCAGTAAGCCTTCCCGCTGACAATCAGATCTTCCAGTTGAAGTAAGCAGGAAATAGTGAAAACGACTACTGTGCACCGTAAAAAAAAAAAAAAAAAAAAAAAAAAAAAAAAAAATAAAGACATGGAAACTTCACGGGAAAGAATGAAAGGAAATCATATTCTCGCTAGTCTTAAGCTGGAAGGGAAAATATATCTAGTCAAAATTAGGCACAGTCACTATCAGTGGTCCTGTCATCTCTTTTCCCTTACCTCAGACCTTGAAAATCGTGTGATGAATCCACAGCAACTTACACTGATGATTTCGTTTAGCCAAGATCAGTAATCAGTGTTGATTACTGCAGATATCTGAAGCCCACTGAGAGGGAAGCTGAAGAAAAGGCAGGTCATATGATGCCAGCTACACATATCTATGTTGTTCTATAGTTTTGTTCTTCATGTTGTAAGATATAATTATACCCATGCTCGCAACAGAGGCGAGTGTGATGTTTCTCCGATGTGTGTGTGTGTGTGTGTGTGTGTGTGTGTGTGTGTGTGTGTGTGTGTGTGTGAAAACAATTCAGACAGCTTTGATCTGATCTTAACCAAACTTGGTGGAAAGGTTGAAAGTCATCCAAGTGGATGAACAATAGGTCAATGATCAAGATCACATGTTGATGTCAACTAAAACAGCTTTGATCTGATTTAGACCAGACTTGATGGAAAGGTTTAGGGTTAAAAAAATCGAAGGGATTCGATTTTAACCCCCAAATGCCAGGCTATTTTTAACAGTCATCACCTCACTATGGGTATTTTCCCAGAAATTGCTTGTTTTTAAACCTTAATATCTCGGAAAGTATAGCATTTGAGGGAAGCGAATTAAAGACAATATTACTCATTAACTCTCCCTCTTGCGAATGAAAGTATCCCCAGGTTTGTAGGTCGTTGCGCTGATGAGTAATGACTTGAGGGAGAGAAATAATTTTCGGCATGAGAGCCAGATGTGTTCGTGAGTCTGCCCGCGGTGCTGAATAAGGTTTTGCTCTCAATGTGATAACATCACTAGTAGATAAAGTAGACACTGTTGTATCCAAGGCTTGCCTTATGGCACTATCATTGAGCCCTTTTCTAGTATCTTTGGAATGAGGCTTGGCAGGGGTGGATGATGATATTGGCTACAGGCGGCACAGACAGAATCAGACAAATTGGAACCTGAATACATCACTGTACACCTGGCAAAAGCACGGGACAGACTGACTCTCACCTGTGTGCTATGGAGGGACTCCCCTTTGGTGCTGAGATGAAATGGCGGCTGGTTCAAATGGTGGCGGGAAGACACTTGCGTGTATAGCTGCTACCTGGTGGCCATGTAGCACCCCAATTGTGACGTGTATAGACGTTACCTGGTGGATAGGGGTAAAGAACAGTCAAAGTTCAAGGTCAGAAGGCAAGATCAAAGTTCAACCCGCATGTCTGAGCGTGAACAAGATCTCTACAACAGTCTGTACTGAACCGTATATACAATATATATGAGGTCTGTCCAGAAAGTATATGACCTTAGACTCTAAAAAAAAGAATTAGCTAACCTGTTGAACTAGGGCACTAATCCCCTCAAAATATGCCCTTTCTGACTTCATCCACGTAACCCAGCATTCTTTCCACTTCCCGAAACATTTTTCAAAGTGCATATTTGGTATCTCCAGCAGGTGATCCATTGCATTCGCCATGATCTCTTCTCTCATTTCAAATCAGGTCCCTTCAGTGGAGTTCTGAGCTTGGGGGATAATCAAAGGTCACATGGAGCCACGTCTGGTGAGCAGAGAGCCTGCCAGACCTGAAAGCTGTTGTGCTTGGCCAAAAATTCCTGAATCAGTTAAGAAGAATGGGCAGGGGCGTTGTCATGGTGCAGCTTCCAACTTGCTGCTTTCCAAAGGTCTGGTCCCTTCTGCCAAACTGCTTCACACAGATGACGGATAATGTCGAGGAAGTAATGTTCATTGACAGTCTGACCTTCTGGTGAGTATTCATGATGCACAGCACTATGGTAGTTGAAAAAACTGTCAACATGCATTTCACCTTGCTGCAGACCTGTCGTACTTTTTTTTGGCCAAGGCACCCCTGCATGTTTCCACTGGGACGACTATGCTTTGCTTTCTGGGTTGTACCCATACACCCAAGTCTCATCTCCAGTGATAACAGTCTTCAGAAAGTCTGGATCGTGATTTGCACACTCCAACATGTCTTGAGAAACGTTCATCCACAGAGCTTGTTGTTCACATGAAAGGAACTTTGGAATGAACATGGTGGCAGATCTTTGCATGCCAAACTTATCCATTAAAATTTCGTGTGCTGATCCATCGCTAATCCAGTTTCATTAGCAATTTCTCTGACAATCAACCGACGATTTCCCATGACCAAATTGGACACTTTCTTCACATTTTCAGCATTCCTTCTTTTTGATGACCTCCCAGATGTGGATCACTCTCGACTGACATTCGGCCTTTTATGAAGCAATTGTGCTACTCCATGACTTCATTCCCCCAAACCTACTGACTCTTCCTGATAGTTTAAACTTACAGTAGGTATCACCTAGTTTTTGGCAAATTTTGATGCAACAACGTTATTAAACTTTTTCGGTCATGGTGATGGGTGCAGGAATGCGATGAGTGTAAGATACACAACCATATACACAGGGTGACTGACGGCCACTGAGTCGCTCGTGGCGGCGGCATTATTCACTCACGCACATGAAGGTCCTGCACTGCGCTGCACAAAACCCCAGCCCTGTCCTCCAACTGGTTGGTGAGAAAAAAAATGAGGTTGGATACTTTCTGAACAGACCTCGTACACACACACACACACACACACACACACACACACACACACAAGTATATATATATATATATATATATATATATATATATATATATATATATATATATATATATATATATATACAGTCTATGTATCTGATTTGGACCAATTTGGTGGTTAAGGTTAAGGATCACTTGAGTGTTCACTGAGGATAACAGGTCAAAGATCAAGGTCACATGGCAAGGTAACTTAAACAGTTTTTGTTCTTTTTATGCCAAGCTTTGTGGAAGGGCTCAGAGTATGGCAAGAACGAAGGAATTCGATTTTAAAAACAGTCAAAGGTCAAGGTCAAAGTTAGACCCGCGTGTGTCGCTGTGGTCAAAATAACTACAACATTTTTATGATCTACATCAAACTTGGTGGATGAGTTGAGGATCCACAAATTGGCTGACCCATTGTTTATTGGCCTAATTGGTGAAAAGTTAAGGTTAAATGGCCAGGTCAATTGAAAACAATATTTATCCGATGTAGGTCAATCTTTGTTGGAGGGTTCAGGGTAAAGTAATTATGAAGGGAATCAATTTTGAAGAACAATCCATCAAAGGTCAAGGTCACAAAGCAGAGTCAAATACTCGACCTTATGTCTCAAGTTTTGTTCTGTAATAACAACTTTGTGAATCACGCTCCAAAAGAAAAGTTTTTAAGGAACCCTTGCATGTTCTCTGTGTCCTCCCACCTCCCCCCACTAAAAAAATTTAGAAACCATCAAAGTTTGCCTTGTAGCTGTCAAAATAATAATAATAATAATAATAATAATAATAATAATAATAATAATAATAAAAAAATCCGTCCGGTACATATAGACCCCTGGAAATGTCAACACCATTATGGCAGTGAGAGTAGTGATCCCTGGACACAAGACACAAACATACTCTCCCCTGACCCAAACGGCGACTGACCATGTAATCTTTGGCCAGCTTTAGTCAGACCAGCTTTAGTCAGACCAGCTTTAGCCAGACCAGCTTTAGTCAGACCAGCTTTAGCCAGACCAGCTTTAGCCAGACCAGCTTTAGCCAGACCAGCTTTAGTCAGACCAGCTTTAGTCAGACCAGCTTTAATCAGACCAGCTTTAATCAGACCAGCTTTAACCAGATCAGCTTTAGTCAGACCAGCTTTAGCCAGACCAGCTTTAGCCAGACCAGCTTTAGTCAGTCTAGCTTTAGCCAGACCAGCTTTAGCCAGACCAGCTTTAGTCAGACCAGCTTTAGCCAGACCAGCTTTAGTCAGACCAGCTTTAGCCAGACCAGCTTTAGTCAGACCAGCTTTAGCCAGACCAGCTTTAGTCAACACTGTGGCACTAAGGATGTCTTGAAGGAAAAAGAAAAACGCTTGATCGATACTAAATCCACCTCTCTCTCTCTCTCTCTCTCTCTCTCTCTCTCCCGTTTATCTATCTATCTATCTATCTATATATAGTATATACACCAGAGACAGAAAAGTGATTTGAGATGAACGGGAAACAGAAAACAGTGGGACAGGAAGGAGCGACACAGAAGGGTGACAGGTGGGAAGGAAAAAAATAGAGTGAGAGGAGAGGGTAGGATGGGAGAGGCAGTGAGGGGGTGGGGGTGAGGCAGTGAGGGGGTGGGGGTGAGGCAGTGAGGGGGTGGGGGAGAGGCAGTGAGGGGGTGGGGGTGAGGCAGCCTATATCTGTCAAGGGTGTCAATATCACAGGCCTGAGGCTGGCACCTGGTTTATATTTACGCCACTCTACTCCCCTCCTTCACCGCCACTCCTGCCCCCTCTTCATCTCTCTCTTCTCTCTCTCTCTGGACTGCCAGCACAAATGTAGTTTAAATACCAACTTCGCGAAGTATCTCGGATGGATACTTGACCTGAGGCGTTTCCACCATGATACATTAGGTAATTTCTTCACGTACCAGATCTGTAATATCTGTAATCGGGTTATTCGTGGCCAGCAGAGGTCGTTGACAGTTCCTCGTCAGAGCAGTTCAGAACTAGGTTAGATAAAGTTTTGCTGAGCGTCTTGAATGAGTCCTCCTTTCCTGCTAAATTCCATGACCTCCCCCCCCCCACCATTTTTTTCCATGGGTTACATTTAGTTGTTTTTCTCTGACCGTTTTGGCAGGAGGTGAGGTGGGTGAGGAAAGCCTTCATCTTTGCTAAACGTTTGCCTCAGTATTACAATAACAGCATACCGATATAGCAGACAGTTTCTTTCTTAGGACCTCATTGCTATGGGTCGTCGGACCTTTGGAGATACTACTTGTCCTTGTAGTCCCACTTCTTTTTTCTCTTGTAATGGCCACATCTGGGCTATGCTGTGCAGTTCCGTTTGCTGACTCGAAAAGGTAATCGGGCGGCCTGAGGGAGTCCGGGCACTGGCCACTACACTGATCTCGTCCGTCAAACACATGGGGTCCCAGGGAAGGCTAGAAGCAGTGGACATCTTTTTGTTAGAGGCTAGACATTTGCACGAACATCAACTTGATGGATTCAGATCCTTCATGGATTTGAAAACATCCAATAATTACATGTGTATACTCAGTTATATAGCAACTCGACGATGAAATCATGGGCAGAAGCTTGAATGGAAGTATACCCACTAGAGACATCTGTTAATTCCTCTCCAAACAAGATCAACAATATCTAGAACAGGCAACCATCAGACGTAGCACTTCCTCACCAAAGCAGTTCAGGACTTGTTTAGACAAAGTTCGGCTGGCTCTAATTTAATGGAAGATTGGATGTATCTTCCTCTTCTGTAAAATTTTCTGTCCACACTCTGTTCCTCCGGGTTAGGTGTATTGCCTTTCCGTGGCCGCAGTGTGTTTGAGAAGGTGGACGGGGAGAGTATCTTTGCTATACTCGTCTGTCACTATTAAAGTAGCAATGTGTACCTGGGAACTGCATTCATGATACCTCCTTAATATGGGTCCTAAGACCTTCTGAGGTACTACTTGTCCTAGTATCACCTTGAAACTCTCTCTCTCTCTCTCTCTCTCTCTCTCTCTCTGTATTCATTTTTGTACAATGCCTCTGATTTCCTAATTCTTGTATCGTTTAATTTTCTCTTTCCGTTTCTTTCACCCTCTCACAAACCTTGTAACTGTTTCTACGCTCTCTCTCTCTCTCTCTCTCTCTCTCTCTCTCTCTCTCTCAGCTGTCTCCTCCATCCAAGCTTCCCTTCCCCGTCACCTCCTCCTCCACTCACAGTTCGCAATCTCTTCATCGTCTACATGTTAACCTCATTCACTTTCTCTTCTTTTTCATTCTCCGTCTCATTCTCCTTTCTTCCATGCTTTCCTTCTTATCGTTTCTCTTCTCTTGTGTTTCCAGTCTTTTTCTCTTTCCTTTCTAGTCCCACTTTCTTGCTCTTCCCGTTATGTCATTCACTCTCTCACATCCTGTCTTTTTCCACGGTTTCTTGTCGCTTCTGTGTTTTCTTCCCCACTTTCTTATCTCTTTTACTTGCTTCCTATTCTTAGTCACCTCCTCTTTCACTCTTCCTTCTTCCTACCTCCTCTTTCACTCTTCCTTCTTCCTACCTCCTCTTTCACTCTTCCTTCTTCCTACCTCCTCTTTCAAACTCCCTTCTTCCTACCTCCTCTTTCACTCTCCCTTCTTCCTACCTTCTCTTTCTCTCTCCCTTCTTCCTACCCCCTCTCTTCTCATTCTCTCTCTTCACTCCCTCCTTTACCTCCTTTATTCTCCCTCTTTACCTTCTTCCCACTCTCCCCTTACTCCCCTCTCGTCTCTCCTTTCTTTCTCCCTCCCCTATTCTTCCTTTCATCTTTCCTTCTTCCCCTTTCTCTCCATACCCCCCCCTCCACTCCACAGATTAGATAAATCTACCCAAGTGGCTACTTTTAACCCCCCTCCCCCCGCTCTCTCTCTCTCTCTCTCTCTCTCTCTCTCTCTCTCTCCAAGCCTACCTTAATTTTTCCTAGCTCTTTCTCCTTTCAAAGCAAGCCTTCATCTTCTTTCACTGCTCTACAGTAAATTCTCCTCCTCCTCCTCCTCCTCCTCCTCCTCCTCCTCCCTCTCTCTCTCTCTCTCCTCCGTTAATTAATTACTCTCATCTTTTTCTTAACATCTCATCTTCCTCTCACACAGTCACTGATTCTCTCTTTCTGTCATTATTATTTTCCCTCTCTCTTTCTGTCTTCTATTGCCACACTAATATAAATTGTTCCTATTTTCTTCCTACTGATATTCATTCTTTTTATTCGTCCTCTTAATCTGTTGTTTATTTCCATTTTCTTCCTACAGTATATACATGTATGTCTTCAGTTATCTTCCATTTTTTTCTCTCCGACAAGAAGAGTATGTTTTCACCCCTGTTAGTATGTTTTCACCCCTGTTTGTTAGTTTGTCTGTCAGCAGGATTACTGAAAAACTAAAGGAGAGATTTGGACCAAATTCGGTGGGAAGATAGCCCATGTGCCAGGGAACAACTGATTAACTTTTGGGACCGAGGATTGTTAGTTTGTCTCTCTGTCAGCAGGATTACTCAAAATCTAAAAGAGAGATCTGGACCAGAATTGGTGGGTAGATAGCCAATGCCCCAGAGAATAATCGGTTAACTTTTGGGACCGAAGCTTGTTAATTTATGTCTGTTAGCAGGATTACTCTAAATCCAAAAACAGAGATTTGGACCAGAATTGGTGGGTATACAGCCAATGCCCCACAGAATAATCGGTTAACTTTTGGGACCGATCGGGATCGTTTTGCAAATTCTGGATCCGGAAAACACTTTCCTACGAAACCCAAATCAGTGATGAGAAAACCTAACCCATTATGAAGAGTGGTTTGGAAATTACGTTGCCCTTGACGGATAGATGCGCTCCACTGAGTGCCCTTCTGGTTTCATTTGTATTGTTCTGGTCTGATGCCAATATTATTTACCTCCACCAGCAGGTATATTATTTACCTCCACCAGCAGGTATATGTTTTGGCCCGCGTTGGTGCCCTTCTGGTTTCATTTGTATTGTTCTGGTCTGATGCCAATATTATTTACCTCCACCAGCAGGTATATGTTTTGGCCGCGTTGGTTGGTTTGTCTGTCTGTCCGTCTGTCTGTTGGCTGGATTACTCAAAAGTTATGAACGGATTTTGCTGATTTTTTTTTTTTTTTTTTTTAGGGGTAGGATATGGCCCAGTAAACAATCAATTAGATTTTGGTTGTGATCCGGAACTGTTTGTTTGTTTGTTCACAACATATTTCCAAAAGTTTAAAATGAATTTCAATGAAAGTCTGTGGAAGGGTGGGCCATGGCCCAATAAATAATTGATTAAATTTTGGTGGCGGATCCGGATCCGGATTTGGATCAGTATCTCCAAAAGTTCTCAATGAATTTCAATGATATTTTGTGGACGGGTGGGCCATGGACCAAGAAAGAATTCTTTAAGTTTTGCGGAGGATCCGGATTCGGATTCTATTGCACAGCATCTCCAAAAGTTCACAATAAATTTCAATGAAATTTTGTGGAAGGGTGGGCCATGGGTCAAGAAATAATTGATTAAATTTGGGACGGATCTGGATCCGGATCCGGCATTGCGGAGGTATGCCTCCCTGAGGGTTTTCTAGTTTTCGATAAGATTATGACTGGTTACCTACCTTCTTTTTCTTCATCTTAGAACGCTCTCTCTCTCTCTCTCTCTCTCTCTCTCTCTCTCTCTCTCTCTCTCTCTCTCTCTCTCAAATTTGCTTGCCCTTATTTTATTTCCTTTTCCCATATATACTTCCTTCCATCTACCTCGCCTAACCTCCTCCAAGAATTCTCTGTTTCTCGCTTCTCTTACATTTTCTCCTCTTTCCTCCTTCCCTCATGTCGGGCTGTTTTCCCTCCTGTTGCTGCTTTCATTCTTTCCCTCCACATCAAACATTCTTATTTCCTCCCATCTAATCTTCACTTTCATTTTTGTCTTCAGAATTTATTCTTTTATGAAAAAAAGAAACACTCAAGGCCAGCTTAAAAAAAGAAAAGGCCTTGTCTAAAGAACTCTATACGTAAGGCAGCCAAAACCAAGGTCCGTTTGTTTCAAGATGCCTGGACACACTGCATGTTAAAGACTCAGGATCGTAAGCAAAACGAAATAAAAAAATCAGGACAACAAGAGTAGAAAAACAGCATACACGAGGGACTGGGAGTACTGTCCATCTGCTGACTACTGAAACTACTAACTCACTGCTTAGTTGGTTGTATTTTTTTATGCACGGAAGAAGGAACCAAAGGCCTGAGGCCCGCAAGATTGTTCCCTCTAAGAAAGAATAAAAACAAAATAACAGAAAGCCAAATTCAAGATCCGTTCATTTCAAGATGTCTGGACACATTGCGTTTACAAGACAGGAGGTCATAGGCAGAAGGAAATACGGATAAGGAAGACAGTTCTAGAGTTATCCTGTTGCTTATATGAAGGACTGGGTGTAACGGTTAACTTTTGCATTACAGAGTTGGACAGAAAAGAGATGCGAGTTTGCTACCAGACGGGTACTACGCGCCCACAGTAGTGGTGGAGGGATGCAAGCAGACAGTTTAGAGGAGCTGTGACCACTGAAATAGCGGTAGAAAAGAGAAGATGCAACAGTGCGGGGAAGAGACAGAGGTTGAAGGGAACCAGTAACAGGAGGAGACGTAATGAGACGAAAAGCCTTTGACTCCACCTTGTTGACAAGAGCTATATATGGGGAGCCTCCCCACACTTGACAGCTGTATTCTATTCAGGGGCGAATAAAACCCCTGTATAAAGTCAACAACTGTGGGGGGGTAAAGAAGGACCAGAGTCGGCTTGACACACCTAATGCCTTGGAGGCGTTTTTTTTTTTTTTTTACAACAAAGGTAGTATGATCTTCCCAAGATAAATCCTGTGAGAATAAAATCCCAAGAATGTTCCAAGACGATGCAGGATTAAGTTGGATATTGCAGGATACTCTTGCGGAGAATTTTGATGTGTTGAAAGATTTAAGAACAGTTTTTGATGCATTAAAAACAAGATTACTTTTACCCCAATCAGAAATATGAGCCAAGTCAGACATTAATTATGCCATAGCCTCATCCTGTGTTTGTTGAAGTGAGAGCTGAGATGGACGGTGCGAGAAGCAAATGGAAAGGAGAAGGGTGTAATCATCTGTGTACGAGAGGACAGGGTTAGATGTACAGCTTAGAATAGAAGGAAGAGACCAATAGATCTATGGTACTAGAAAGGAAGTAGAGATGGCACAGACAAAAGCATAGAAACCGCAAGACAGCAGTTTGGAAATCATAAATTTAAGTCAGACTAGATCGAAAGCCTTTGAGATGTCAAGTGCAATGGCAAAGCTTTCGCCAAAGTCCCAGTGGAGCATCCCTGGCAGAACCCATACTGGCGATCATAAAGAAGGTTCTGATAGGAAAGGTGCTTTAAAGTTTTTGCTAGAGAATAGTTCCAATTTGGGACAGGCTGTAGGAGAGCAAATTTCCAGCAAGAACGAAAGGTACAAGTTGACAGACAAAGGCGAAAGAGTTTATCTAGGCAGGGTGTGAGCACAGAAGCACAGTTCTTGAGGACAACAGGAGGGACCTCATCAAACCCATGTGCCTTGCTAGTAATGAGGCCAGTAAGGGCAGAAAGTAATGAACTGAAAAAAAATTTAATGTGGGCCATGAGGAAGTCAGAGGGGGGAAGTGACGGAAGCACAGCACCGGAATCGTCTACGATGGAACTGGAAGAAAAGTCTGAGCAAAGAGTTCTGCTTTTCAGTAGAATAAACATATACACGACCACCAAAGTGAAAAGGGAAAAAGGATGAAGTTGTTAGAAAAGCTTTTGGCAAAGTGCCAGAATGAGCAGGAACAGCCTGAGTCGGAGAGTTCGAAGCATTTAATACGAATGAATTTATTCTTAGAAGAGGGGAGAACAGACTTAACACGGTTCCAGGCAGACATAAAAGGGATGAAATTCAGGGATGGGTTGGCTCTGGTAGGCTACCTTTTGTAGGCCTTTTTTGTTGCAGACAGCATTAGAACAAGCGTCAATAAAACATTTTTTTATTATTATTATTAGCTACAAGATAAGAGAAAGGAATGAATGCTTCCATGCCCAAGAGAATAACATCAGTAATGCGTGATGCACACTCAGATGACTCTTGGTCATGGAAGCAATAATCATTCCAGGGAAAATTAAAGCAGTACTGCCTGAGGGCCTCCCAATCAGCAGCTCCAGAGTACCACAAATGCCGCTTCTTGGGCGGGACCACAGGCCTGACTGGAGTGGTAGGTCAGGTTAAGACGATAAGGTTGTAATCGGAGGAGCCCAATAGAGAGAAAAGATTAACAAAAAGAACACAAGAATTAGCTGTAAGACAGAGGTCAGGTATGTTGGAACTCTCTCCAAGGCGGTCAGGGATAAATGCAGGGTGCTGTACAAGCTGTTCTAGGTTATTAAGGATGGAAAAGATGTAGGCTTGTTCACCAGGTGGATTAGTGAATGGCGATGAGAGCCAAAGGTGGTGGTGAACACTGAATTCACCGAAAATGGAATTTTCAGGGAAAGGAAAAATTGAAAGGATGTGTTTCATCTTAGAAGCAAGAGAATCAAAGAATCTTCATAGTAGATGGCGAACCCAGAAGCTGAGAATATAGCAGATTCAAGTTCAGGAACACGAGAGCAAGATATGTTATTGCGTACATACACAACAGCAACCCTTAGTTTTGAAATGGGTATAGAGAAAGTAGGACCATACGGAGAAGGGTTTGCTGTCAGACGTCTCGGACATACGGAGAAGGGTTTGCTGTCACACGTCTCGGACATACGGAGAAGGGTTTGCTGTCAGACGTCTCGGACATACGGAGAAGGGTTTGCTGTCAGACGTCTCGGACATACGGAGAAGGGTTTGCTGTCAGACGTCTCGGACATACGGAGAAGGGTTTGCTGTCAGACGTCTCGGACATACGGAGAAGGGTTTGCTGTCAGACGTCTCGGACATACGGAGAAGGGTTTGCTGTCAGACGTCTCGGACATACGGAGAAGGGTTTGCTGTCAGACGTCTCGGACATACGGAGAAGGGTTTGCTGTCAGACGTCTCGGACATACGGAGAAGGGTTTGCTGTCACACGTCTCGGACATACGGAGAAGGGTTTGCTGTCACACGTCTCGGACAGCAGAGTTTTAGTGAGGCAGAGAAAGTGAGGTTTAGAGGAAGAGAACTGGTGTTCAACAGAGAAAATTAGAGGAAAAGCCATGAATGTTGCAGAAATGAATAAAGTGTGAGTCAGACAATGGTTCTGTGTATCTCACTTGGTCGTCACAAGGACAGGGGCGGATGTGGGGGCTTTTATGCCCCCCTCCCTGCCCCCGGGAATCCGAGACTGGGTGTTGAGACGCCATTTTTCTTGACTATAGAACAGAAAGTGTGGTGTGTAATGTGCATGTAGTTTGGTGTTGACAGTTAAGAGGAAACTGTATTGATGAGTATGCTGGCCTACTCTGTGTTACTGAAACACTGGAAAAGTCCAACAACGAGGGATGATCAGAAGCTAGTCCCGAGGAGTGATAACGGGACTTCCAGCTCTCCCTGTCAGTAGCTTTCCATCCACCTTGGTAGTACCGCCCTGTTCGACTGGTGTTACAATTCTACTCCCTGTAATAATTATTCTACCCTGGCATAATAAAATGTAGGATTTATAAATAAATTTCTTACGAACTGGTGCTGCTAACTGACCGACATATAAATTGCCTATACTTAAAACAATGATTAAAAGATGCTATGTGCTGCCAACCCCAACAGTGGCAGTGTGGTAGATTTAGTTGTCTGCAGCTGTACGTCTTTCCCTCTCATTACTCTTCTCTTTTTATCTCCATATACCTTTTGTCCTCTCTACTCACTTCTCTTTGTCAGGATTCACTCTCTATGGTCACTTTTTTCCCTCGTCGTCTGCTTCCTTTCCTGTTTTCAAAACTCCGAATTTATTCCCGCGTCACTTTCATTGCATCCCATCCTTTGTCTCCCATCCTCCTTCGTCCTCCCACCTTCCTTCCCCTCCTCTTACTCCTTATCATCATCATCATCATCACCATTATCATCATCATCATCATCATCACCACTGTCATCATCATCATCATCATCACTATCACATCATCACCATTAATTAGCTCACTGTCGTTCCTCTAGTCTCCCGGCCTCTTCATTTCATTAGGTCTTTCATCCCTTTTGATACCTTCATCAATGGCCCCTTCCTTCTTCTCTTCTTCCCTCTCTTCTCCTTGCATTCCTCACTCCCCCCCCCCTCTCTCTCTCTGACTGACGGTTCTTACCTCCATTCCTCCATGTCTCCCTAATTCCTCCCTTCCTCTGGGCCTCCTTCACTCCTCCTCCCCTCCATACCTCACCGACTCTTGCCTCCCTCTTCCCCTACATCCCTGGCAACGTCCTCTCCCATGCTGCCCATGTTTCACTTTGTGTCCTTGTATTCCTCTTCCTGATTCCCCTCTTTCGCCTCTGCACCATTGCTCCATTACAGACGCCATGTGCCTCAACTCTCCGTCTTGTCTCTTCCTATTTCATTAAACTAGTGATCCTTCTCTTTTAACGTGCCCCCGTTTGTTCCAATGACCCTGTCACTGCTTCTCCCCCCTGCACCTGCCCCTGCTCTTACCCTGCCCTTACCCTGCCTCTGCTCTTGCACCTCCCCTTGCCCTGCCCCTGCTCTTACCCTGCCCTTACCCTGCCTCTGCTCTTGCACCTCCCCTTGCCCTGCCCCTGCTCTTACCCTGCCACTACCCTGCCCCTGCCCTTACCCTGCCTCGGCTCTTGCACCTCCCCTTGCCCTGCCCCTGCTCTTACCCTGCCACTACCCCTGTCTTGGTTCTGCCCCTGCTCTTGCCCTTACCCCTGTCTTTGTCCCTCTTTTTATCTTTGTCTCTGCCCTACTCTTGTTCCTGTTCTTGTCGTTACCCGTGCCTGTTCCTGCGAACTTGCCCCTTTCCCTGCCCTGCCGCTGCTTCAGACTCTGCCCCTGCCTCTGCCCCTGCTGTGACTTGGCGTCACCACGGAAATACAACCACATTCATCCTGACTCTACCCCTCTTCTCACCCCTCCCTCACTTCTCCCTTCTTCATCCCTAACATTTTCTCACTCCTCATCCCTCACCGCACACCAGAGCCCCTCTCAACTCTCAACGTCACTCCTCTAAGCCTCTAACCCCTCACCCTCACTGGCTGTGAATGATGTAACCTCATGTGAGTGACAAACCTGATGATTTATTAGGGTAATTAAAGACAGGCATTCGGGAGCCGAATGCTAATCGCCCGCCAGAATATACTGCTGGCCAAGTCCAAGATTTTGGCCATAACTTGATACCCTGATAGCTGTAGCCGTTCATGAGATATAATGGTGCTAAAGGCGGGCGATAAAAACTAGCTGACCTTTGGCAGCCATTCTGGTGACCTTGACCTTGACTCCGAGTGCCCATTTTCGAACTCGCCCCAAGATTTTGGCCATATCTTGATACCCACAAGGTTTCATGTTGACAGCACAAGCCGTTCATGAGATATACTGGGAACACACACACACACACACACACACACACACACACACACACACACACACACAAAGTCAGGCAAAAACATTATCACTTCGCCCTCTAAAGGAGGGCGATAATAAACACAGAAACACGCACAGGACGTGGCAGGTACAAAATTCCAAAGAAATTTTCATACTGAATGATTTTTATATTAAGACTTGTGGTGTAATTCACAGTCATTTTTCAACTGTATGAATGATAATTTCATAAACAGGATAGGTCATGCTTAGAATACAGAATGTATTAGGTATTTCTGGAACATCTGTTTGAAATGATTATGGTATTATGCAGTTTTGTGTGAAAGTAGTCCATTGAACACTTGAATCAGGTGACGTATTTATTCGCATATTCCTCCAACGTCCATTTTTTAAATTCCAGCCTGGGGAGACTACATGATGTGAAGCGGTAAATGAAGGCCAAATGTAACCCCTTCGGTCCGATGATTATCTCCTTAGGTAAAAAAAAAAAAAAAAACCGTTCGTAGACAGCACCAATTAAACAAAATGACATCCACCTAAAGGAGTCACGAGTTTATGCTTTGGTTACACATTTCCACCATATACTTGTGCAACATTTGAAACGATACAGCATTATATTTCATCACGGCAACACCTGACTGAAAGTAAGAGATTGTGTTACCTGGTGCATACCACCTTGGGATGCATGATGGAGCTGTGGTGGTCTAAGTGGGTCAACATCATCAACTTCGTGTTATTAACCTATCACCAGAATACTTACATGATGCCGACATGCCCTCACTCACGCCAGCATCTTCTCTAGTACTGTCACATAGAGAGAGAGAGAGAGAGAGAGAGAGAGAGAGAGAGAGAGGGATAGTGTGGGTGACAAGACGCCAACGAGAAACGCAATTCCCCTCCGCAGTCTTCCATTAACCGGATTATCATACCAGCCATCTCACACAGCACACCCACACCCTCACACGCACCACAACACACGCACACCCTCACACACACCACACCACACGCACACCCTCACACGCACCACACCACACGCACACCCTCACACACACCACACCACACGCACACCCTCACACGCACCACACCACACGCACACCCTCACACGCACCACACCACACGCACACCCTCACACGCACCACACCACACCCACACCCTCACCCGCAACACACCATACGCACACCCTCACACACACCACACCACACGCACACCCTCACACGCACCACACCACACGCACACCCTCACACGCACCAACCACACGCACAACCTCACCCGCACCACACCACACGCACACCCTCACACGCACCACACCACATGCATCACACCACACGCATCACACCACACGCACCACACCACACGCACACCCTCACACGCACCACATCACACGCACACCCTCGCTCGCACCACACCACACCACACACACACCCTCACACGCACCAGACCCACATGCACACCCTCACAAGCACAACGCCACACGCACACCCTCACACGCACCACACCACACGCACACCCTCACACCCACCACACCACACGCACACCCTCGATCGCACTACACCACACGCACATCCTCACACGCACCACACCACACGCAAACCCTCACACGCACCACACCACACGCACACCCTCACACGCACCACACCACACGCACACCCTCACACCCACCACACCAAACGCACACCCTCACACCCACCACACCACACGCACACCCTCACACGCACCACACCACATGCACACCCTCACACGCACCACACCACACGCACACCCTCACACGCACCACACCACACCCACACCCTCACCACACCACACGCACACCCTCACACGCACCACACCACACGCACACCCTCACACGCACCACACCACACCCATACCCTTACCACACCACACGCACACCCTCACACGCACCACACCACACGCGCACCCTCACGCGCACCACACCACACGCACACCCTCACACGCACCACACCACACGCACACCCTCACACGCACCACACCACACCCACACCCTCACACGCACCACACCACACCCACACCCTCACTCGCACCACACCACACCCACACCCTCACTCGCACCACATCACACCCACACCCTCACTTGCACCACACCAGACACACACCCTCACACGCACCACACCACACGCACACCCTCACACGCACCACACCACACCCACACCCTCACACGCACCACACCACGAGCACACCCTCACACGCACCACACCACCCTTTCCTACTCAACACCCTCACACACCCTACATCCTCACACACCTAACACTCTCACACACCCAACATCCTAAACACATTCAACACTTTCACACACCCCACATCCTAACACACCCCACATCCTAACACGCCGACATCCTCACACACCCAGCACCCTAACATTTTCAACACTTTCACACACTCAGTACCCTCATAAACCCAACGCCCTCACACACCCTACATCCTCACTCAACACTCTCACACACCCAACACCCTCACACACCCAACACTCTCTAACATTCAACACTCTCACACACCCAACACCCTCACACACCCAACACTCTCTAACATTCAACACTCTCACACACCCAACACCCTCACACATTCAACACTCTCACACACCCAACACCCTCACACAGTCAACACCCTCACACATCTAACACTCTCACACACCCAACACCTTCACACACCTAACACCCCTACACACCCAACACCCTCACACACCCAACACCCTTACACACCCAACACCCTCACACACCCAACACCCTTACACACCCAACACCCCTACACACCCAACACCCTCACACACCCAACACCCTCACACACCCAACACCCTCACACACCCAACACTCTCACACACCCAACACTCTCTAACATTCAACACTCTCACACACCCAACACCCTCACACACCCAACACTCTCTAACATTCAACACTCTCACACACCCAACACCCTCACACACCCAACACTCTCTAACATTCAACACTCTCACACACCCAACACCCTCACACACCCAACACCCTCACACACCCAACACCCTCACACACCCAACACCCTCACACACCCAACACTCTCTAACATTCAACACTCTCACACACCCAACACCCTCACACACCCAACACTCTCTAACATTCAACACTCACACACACCCAACACCCTCACACACTCAACACTCTCTAACATTCAACACTCACACACACCCAACACTCTCACACACTCAACACCCTCACACACCCAACACCCTCACACCCCTAACACCCTCACACACTCAACACCCTCACACATTCAACACCCTCACACACCCAACACCCATACACACCCAACACCCTCACACACCCAACACCCCCACACACCCCACCCTTATCCTAACGCACCCGTCCCACCATCACACACTTACACGTTCACGTTCCCCACACTAACGAACCTAACTCATCCACATCGTACCCTTTCACACACAACACCCTTACCAGCCACACCCACACACACTGAACACCCTTAGGCACCCACACGCACTCAGCACACCATCAACGCCCTCTTTCATAGACAACTTATCTGATATTTGACTGACTGATACACCCCTGCCGTCCGGGTCATCTTTGTGCTGACATTTTGATTGGATGTTCAGTGTAATTCTGGAGTCAAAGATCAATGCGTAACTCTTCTGTGGGTCAGGTTCGTTAACATCTCTTCCTTAGCGATTTGTTCCACCCATTAAGCCTCAACATCCTCATGTCTATTCCATGTCCATAATGATATATATGTAACAGAGGAGAATGTCTAGGTTTAATATGCAAAATTAACCGATAAGGAACAAAGCCTCCTATGCCACTCAAAATAAAGACCATAATTATATTCACCAAGTTTGTCAATTTCACGAAGTTGTGGGAAAGGAATTCAACGAAAAGTTTATAAGGCTGTTATAACTCATTCACCTGGAGAATGTCCTTTTGGTTTTATTCTCCTTCCCTCCCGTCTGTTTGTTTGTCTTTGTCTGTCTGTCTGTGTGTGTCTGTCTGTCTGTCCTGACCCTTTACTCAGCACTGGAAAGATTTTTGCTTTTAACTAGAAGGGTTAAATATAACTATTATTAACAACGTCACTGCCAGAGAACTCATAGGTTTAAGTAATCATCTGGTTTGTGGATTTCGTGTAGTCGTTGTGTGTGTGTGTGTGTGTGTGTGTGTGTGTGTGTGTGTGTGTGTGTGTGTGTGTGTGTGTGTGTGTGTGTGTGTGTGTGTGTGTGTGTGTGTGTGTGTGTGTGTGTGTGTGTGTGTGTGTGTGTGTGTGTGTGTGTGTGTGTGTGTGTGTGTGTGTGTGTGTGTGTAGTAACCGTGTGTGATGTGTTGCAGGTGCCATGAACTTCTGGACGCTGGCCATCGTGGCGGTGGGTACGGCCTTCATCCTTACTGTCGCCGTCTCCATTTACCTCATATGGTGCGTACATCAATGCCTACACGCACTCTATCACACACACGCACTCTATCACACACTCACACTCTACCTCGTTCACTCATCCCCTCTTCTTCACTCACACTTCCCACACCATCAATTATACTCTCCACACTACCTCACTCACACTCTCCACATACATTTCCTACACCATCACTTATACTCTCCACATACTCACACATATCTACCTCACACTCTCCACACATCACCTCTGCATCTGTCATACTCACGTCTTATCATCTCTGCCTCACTCACATTCTCCTCACATTCACTCATGACGTCTGCTTCATTTCCACTCACTATATATTACCCCATCGTTCACCTCTGCATCCCTCACGTTCCCTACACATACACTGGCTGCCTCACGTTCCCCACACATGCTCTCTCTCTCTCTCTCCAAGTCTTATGCACACCCAGATGCAGACCTCACTAATGCGCACACAGGTAACAAACAAAGAGGCAAGCGCGCACATGCACACGCACGCACGCACGCACACACACACACACACACACACACACACACACACACACACACACACACACACACACACACACACACACACACACACACACACACACACACACACACACACACACACACACACACACACTCCTCTTCTCTCACCGGGTGCATCGGTGCATCGTGTGTTACGTTGTTTCTTTACTTATTCATGAAACTGCTTTTAGCCTAATTAGTGTCAAATCAAGCAGTCACAGTAGTCACAATGAGGAATACAGAAGGTGAAGAAGTAATGTTTATAGTGGCAGGAAAGAACAATTTTTTAACGCATTCCATTATCAGAGCAACATCTAAGTAATTTGCAGTAATAGGAGGTTATGTTAAGCTGATGACGATGATGGTGATGAATTTACTGCATCTATTATCACTTGTTTCTATTTTGATGTTAATAAGAGATAATTACACTTGGTTAACGATGATTGTGTTGATGATAATGATAATGATGATGATAAAAATGCTGCTGCTATTACTACTACCACTGCTAACAATAATGATATACAGCACAGTGTTTGCCCTCATGTCTAACGTTGCTCGCTTTGTGTTTCGCCCACAGCCAGACGCGACTGGAGCGCCCCCTGGCAGTGCGTCCCCACCAGCGGACCGTGCGACACATCAGCCAGGGACCAGACCTGTACCCCCGACCCCTGCCCCTGCCCCTGCCACACCACTACCACCACACACCACCACTACACCACCTACACCACTGAGGCCACACCTGTACCCCCGACCCCTGCCCCTGCCACACCACTACCACCACACACCACCACTACACCACCTACACCACTGAGGCCACACCTGTACCCCCGACCCCTGCCCCTGCCCCTGCCACACCACTACCACCACACACCACCACTACACCACCTACACCACTGAGGCCACACCTGTACCCCCGACCCCTGCCCCCCTGCCCCTGCCACACCACTACCACCACACACCACCACTACACCACCTACACCACTGAGGCCAAACCTGTACCCCCGGCCCCTGCCCCCCTGCCCCTGCCACACCACTACCACCACACACCACCACTACACCACCTACACCACTGAGGCCACGCCTGTACCCCCGACCCCTGCCCCCCTGCCCCTGCCACACCACTACCAGCACACAATACCACTACACCACCTACACCACTGAGGCCACACCTGTACCCCCGACCCCTGCCCCCCTGCCCCTGCCACACCACTACCACCACACACCACCACTACACCACCTACACCACTGAGGCCACACCTGTATCCCCGACCCCTGACCCTGCCACACCACTACCACCACACACCACCACTACACCACCTACACCACTGAGGCCACACCTGTACCCCCGACCCCTGCCCCTGCCACACCACTACCACCACACACCACCACCACACCACCTACACCACTGACTCGTTTTAAACTCGCACTGACTTCACACACACACACACACACACACACACACACACACACACACACACACACACTGTTACAAGGCCGAACGTTCCCAAGACACCTCACTAATACACACCCTTACAGCCGGGCTCCTCACAGCGTTATCCTTCCTACCATAATTTTTCGATACAACCAAATCTACTGAACCTAAGAAGCGAGTCTGATGAAAGTCCACCTCTTCACCACGAGGGGCTTCTTCTAAAATAAAACTCACTGGAATTAAACAGAATTAAATACAAAACACGTCCTCACGGTGAAGGGGTCGCTATAGATTGCATGGAATTCGACTCTGCACAAACCTCACCTTCGAGAATTATTATGGTAACCCTGAAATTCGGTGACCATTTTTAAAGTTTTCTTCCTTGTCTCCAAATAATTTTAAAAGTTTTTGGGGAGACTCTTCCAACACGATAGGTCAGATGTGGCCTTCATTAATCACTTTCCTACAAGATGTATATCCTCATCTGAAAAAATCATCTCTAGGTAGGAAGAATAAATAAAATAAGTTCTCATGATGCACAAGCATCATATACCGGTAATTAACCAATCGTGACTCCATGAACTGCACTGTACAAGTCACACTGGCTTTGCACATCACCAGTGAATTGAAGGAGGAATATGCACAGAAATTACACACTCATTTATATCCTTCAATTCTTTCCATCGAGAAAATAGTTTATTCACCTCGTAAATTCTGAAGGGTTATGTGTAGCATTTATGTTCATCTCTACCAGCAGGCTCTTGTTAAATGAATAAAATCGTACAGCGGCAAGAATTAACCCAAGAATACGTGAGAGGATTCAAAGGATAAAGGATTTAACATGGAAATAAAAGTCCGCCTCCATAAGAAAGAGCAAAATGATGAACAATAACTGTGAACACACGCTAGTCAGGTGCACTTGACAGCAGAGTTCAGAGTTCAGTTTATCTTCCCCCGATTAACCTTTTCTCTTCCAGGTGACGCGAAGAGAATTACTTTTTGAAAACCGCGGTAAAATTCTCCCAGCAAGTTGCATCAGTGTGTTGTGTGGAAGCTGTTAATCCTTTGCTGTTGTTTTTGTCATTTTCAGCGGCCTATATTCTGCTCAGGAGTGATCTTTGAAACTGGAGGATGATGCATTTCCTTAACGCCTGTACTACTAGAGGTGCTTTCAGTGTAGAGTAAAGCTGTTTCAGAGGTAGCAAGAATGACTGAAACATCGGGGTGAAGGGTTTAACTTGTTTGGTGGGTCCTCTGACGTAACTCTGTGTCATCTGTATTTGCTAAGACTATCGTTTTCTGATGACCATGTAACAATTTTGAAAGCAGGCAAATGAAATAGGAGGGTCACTGAATATTTCGTCTGTATACTGTTATAATGGTAAGTCTGTGTCACATTCATTTCTTTGTTCATAATAATATTGCTGTCGTCATTCTGTCGCTCTGATGTCTCATAATATTTTCTGTTGTCTACTCTCACTTTTATGTTTTTTTTTAACCTATCATCACGACAATAATACCTTCTCCTTTCTCTTTTGATACTCTTCCTGTTCTTACTCTTGCCTTCCCTGCTCTGAATCCTGCTGCCAGTGCTTAGGGTCTGGTAATACGAGGTGGGAATCAGAAATACTCCGATGTTAAATTGTGCCGTCGTGTTGGTCGGGATGAAAGTTTGCAGATCACCCATTTCACTGAGCAGGTTCAGGGTAAGGTGCGTCTCCCTGCCAGACATAATGTAGGTGACAATGTGGAACGGCTGCCCAGAACGTGGCCCCGTGAAAGGGACTGTTCTTCCTATTATTATTCAAAATTACATCAACAGACTAATTGGCGTCCGAATATGGGTCGCATTCTATATGGCTTTGGAGATTTCGTAGAACCTCTCCCTTAGTGATTAATTTTGCACATTACACATCAGTATCCTATTGCATGGTACTAATACAAATAATGCTGATATAATGAACAAAAGAATATTAAGAAGTAATAAGCAAAGTAAATCGCTAAGGAAGAGGTCCTCCGAAGCCTCCTGTCACCTAGAGCAAATGTATTACTATACGTTCAATTAAGGCGGCAGAGCAGAAACGACCTGAAGTAAAATATTGGGTGATCCTTCCCTGCGCTTCCCCGGGTATAATACACAAACTAAACCAAACTAAGTATGTTCCCTGCTCACCAAAACTTTCTGTGCTGCGTCCATACCTATAATACTTGTCATACAACTGAGAAAAAAAGGATATGAGTTACAGACACTACTGCTACCTGTATTACTGTCTACGTATGTCACTTTCAAAATATGTATGTGTGCCAATTACGTCATTTCGTTCATTTGTTATACGAGAAATTTAAATAAGAAATAGAAGATACTGTAATTGTTTTCTTACACCACCTACATCCTCTCCACAAATTCAGCTAAAACAGGTCTTCAATCAGTCACATACCTTGCTTTCATGTAGTAGCCTCAAAGTACTGTATTCCTTTCCTCTCTATGACGACCCTAGCATAAGTCTGGCAAGGTCCCAGTGCAAGAATTAATATATAAACAAATACAAGCGTACATCTACACGATTCATGTTCTGTATATTTCCTCATACGCTGCAACTCTGCCACAAGTACGCCGGAGTCAACATAGGGGAAAGAAATACACTGAGGAAACTATACAGACGAACGCAATAGCCAGTCTCACTCCCAAAAACCAGGGGCCAGCGCTGCGTCTCACCTTCCACTGTTGTCCATTCATCTCAGCGTGAACTCACCCTCACCGTCACTCTCTTATGTGGTCTGTTTCGCCTTAGAGTGAGTGGGTCAAGGTGGGATAAGGCGAGGGGTTACTGATGACTGCTTTCGAGTGTACAGCTAACAATAAGAGTACATTTGTTTCTTCTCTCATCGTCGGAGTCATGGTTGCTTGAATGAGAGAGAGAGAGAGAGAGAGAGAGAGAGAGAGAGAGAGAGAGAGAGAGAGAGACGCCGACCAAAACAGTATTCCATTCTCGCCTCGCTAATGCTGGTGTGACAGTAAGTATGGAACGAAGAAACAAATAAAAAAAAGAATATGAAAGAATGAAAAAATACATGAAGAAAAAATGTGAAAGAGTAACATCAAGAAGCAAAAGAAGGAAGAAGACAAGTAAGACAAGAAAACCCACAATAACAGAGAAACAAACAGAAAAAAATGGGTATCTGAAAGGAAGAAGCTTGAAGACGTAATCAAATAATTCTTACACAGAGAAATACATCCAGTCATCTCGAGGTGGCGATAATGAAGCAAAGACGTAACTTCCATGAACAATAACACTAGTAGACCCAATAATCCCAGACCATCTAAAGCAGCATGCACGGCCTTACGTGGGGAAAAGGTTAGGACGATGGTGATGATGATGATGAACAAGCACAACCACAACGAACACCAAAGCTTCAACCAGTAACCATCCCAGACAACCATAACGCTTAATCCTCCTCCTCACCACAACCATACTCAACCACAATAGCCAGTCTCTCCTGCCAACATTACCATAGCTACAAATATTTCAACAACAGTTAGCACTACCACAAGAACCAGCATAACACAACCACAAGAATCACTATTAATACAACCACCACTACCAGTCACCCTCATTACTACTACCACAGCAACTACCACAACCAGCACCACAGCCACTCAAGAAGAACTACTGTCACCAAAACTACCACCACAACTATCACAATATTAGCACCAATACAGCATTCATCACCACCACTACCAACATCACAACCACACAAACATCACCACAGTAACCAGCATTATCATCACTACAACAACAACAACCAACGCTACCATTACCACAATAACCACCACCACCACAATCACCACCACCACCATAACCACCACCATCGCCATCAACAGCAATAACAACAACAATATCTTTACCATCACAAACAGCATCACCATCATTATCACAACACCCAGTACCACTACCATCACCACCACCACCACTATTGTCACAACATAACCGACATTACCACAACCCTCTACCACAACAAGAGCCGACACTACCACCACCACCACCACAACCATAACCATTACCAACACATAAACAACCACCATCACCTCCACTACCACCATCATTACCATAACAACCAACATCACCACCACCACCACCACCAACAACAACAACACTATACTACCACCACCACCACCACCACCAACACTATACTACCACCACCACCACCATAACCACCACCACCACAAAAACAACAGTACCAACAACCACCACCACCACCACGAAAACCACCAAGAAGAACATGAATGGAATGCCAAAAAACACGGTGAGAGAGAGAGAGAGAGAGAGAGAGAGAGAGAGAGAGAGAGAGAGAGAGAGAGAGAGAGAGAGAGAGAGAGGAGGGATGGATTGAGAAAGAGAAGGGTGAGGAGCAGTGGCGGATCTGGGGGGGAGGCCGCCCCCCCTTCAGCTATGAATGGAGCCACTAAGAGCTGATTATTATCAAATATCAAAGTCAGTAAAAATAAAATGCTATAATAGTAATAATAAAAATAATAATAATAATAATAATAATAATAATAATTACAGTACCGCTCACCCCAGGCCCCCTAGCTTAACGCCTCGCGCTTCGGCGCCCCTTACACTAACAAACAGCCCCCCCCCCCCTTCTTAAATCCTGGCTCCGCTACTGGTGAGGACAGAGGTGGAGTGAGAGAAAAAAAGAAAAGGAAAGAGACGGTAGGAAGGAGAGAACGACAGGGATGCGAGAGACGAGATGAAGAGCAATGAAAAAAAAAAAAAAAAAAAAGCTGGAGGAAGAGAAGAGAAATGAAATGAGAAGAAAAACGCTGGAGGGAGAACAAGAAGAGGCGAGACTGAGAAAAGACATAAAGTGAGAAACAGGAGATGAAAACAGAGATGAAGAGATGTGAAATGAGATAAAGACGCTGTAATGGGGAGCAAGTACGAAGCTATGGAACTGACAACTACATATACGACAAGAAGCGGTGCCAAGCCACAGCAAACCCGTCCCCGGCAGTCATTTTAGTGCTGACGTATAAACACAACAGGATATCTAGTCAGAGATGTCACATATCAAATTTGAAGTCTATCGGGTGAAAACTGACGATTTTATGCCCATTTGAAATTTTAGGCCCGACCCACCTGACACTGATCCCCCTTCCGCCAACTGGGGGGGTGACTCCCCTGACGCAATGAGGCATGTTATAGGATGCAGATTTGAAAGATGCACCTTTAGGTGTTGGTTTCATGTCGATATGACGAATCTGAAAAGAACTATGGCGAAAAAGCGATTTTTACCTGTCCCCCCCCCCTTTTTTTTTTTTTTTGCATTTTTTGGATCTACAGCCTGGACTTTGACCCAATTTGTCCCAAAATTTAATCAGATGATCAGAAGGTCATAGCCCATCATTCCTGTAATTGTAGTCAAAATCACACCTGTAGTTTTCGCGTAAAGCTGTTAAAAGGCAGAGAGACATACAGACAGACAAACAAACAAACCGAGTGAATACAATGCCCGTCCCGGAGCCCGTCCGGGGCGGGGAGGGGTAATTAAAAACCTGATACATGTCTGGTAGCAACACCTCTGATCGCTGCTAGGGGGATATAATGACGCTGTTTATATGCTGATCGAACACTTCATAATTCACTCTTAAGCGTTTCATCATTCCCTCTTGCTATAAAACCTTTTATCACAATGTCTGGTAGCAACACCTCTGATCGCTGCCAGGGGATATAATTACGCTGTTTATATGCTGATCGAACACTTCATAATTCACTCTTAAGCGTTTCATCATTCCCTCTCGCTATAAAACCTTTTATCACAATGTCTGGTACCAACACCTGTGATCGCTGCCAGGGGATATAATGACACTGTTTATATGCTGATCGAACACTTCATAACTCACTTCCATCATTCCCTCTCGATCTAAAACGTTTTATCACAACCTCATTCATTCTGAAACGCTTCTCATAACAACAGGGATAAATCTATCGCATATTAATAATTATGAAATGTTTATACATGGTTGCTGAAAGTCTGTAGCTACTTGTGTCCCTGTTTCTTAGACTTAAGCCCTTTCAGTACGGTACTATGAGCTTTGTTTCTCTGGATGCTTTTGCTACTTCAGGACAATTTCATGAGCTAATGACAGGCAGTGACGTTGGCATTGAAAGGGCTAAATGATTTCCATTACCATCTCAGGTCTAGGATGTCCTGTTTGGTTTTACTGCTAATACCTCTGGATGATTTGACTCACGTAAGGAAAGATTTCTCGTACCGGAGTTTACTTCAATATTGATGTACGGTATCTATCTACCTGTCTATTTTATATATATCTCTATACCTCTATCTATCTACCTATCTATCTATGAAATAAGGTTCTGTTGGCGAAAAGTGTTCTGTCATTGCGCTCTTATTTACATACTACAGATTCACTACAATAATTTGAGCCGTAGGAAAATTTCTCATGCAAAAATATCTAATTAATAAAGTCAAGCTGTGTACGTGTGTGTTTGTCTGTGCGTTTGTTCGTTTTTTTTTTTTTCACAAGAACGGTAACAGATATAGACCTAAATCTTTTTGCATTAGGTCAGGGTAAGCCCGGGGACTGCCAGAAAAAAAAAAAAAAAACATGGCGATCACGCACGACGCAACAGAGCGAAATTGTCGGATATCGCGACATGCGAAAATATGCGAAAATTATTTTCTCGACTTTTTGGCCAGAGCTGGTCATTGTGGCCTCAATAACGGTATGACAACAAAGATAATGGTATTTACAAATATTTTGTGATGGAAAGGCCATTAGTTAGTCCCGTAAATTTTTGCGGGGAAGCACTAGTGATGTTATTACGGTAGCGTCTGTCTGCTCAACCGTTTGATTTCTGGAACAATGTTTTATCAGGAATGTTGTGTGAAGGTTAACTGGATGTATCTGACCTTTTACATTTACGGTACCACTTATCATGCCTCCTCCGCCCTAGTTCCTGTGAACACGCACCCTCTCTTGGCTGTATTTTATTCTTCCCTCCTGATACAGTCACCATTATCCTACTGTCTTACCTTTCCTCTTATTTCTTGCTCGAACTAGCCTGTCTTATCTTCTCTTTCTCCTTCCTTCTTTCCCGATACAGCCTTCTCCTTATTACTCGTATTTTATTTTCTTTTGCTCTCCCTTCCGTCCTTCTCGTTACAGTATATTTCTTCTCAATTTATTCATCATTTGTTATATTCTCTCGAAAATATGTTACAAATGTCTTTGCCGGAAACCTTCTTGGGGGCCGGCCTTGAAACTCTTTTGCCACTGTGATACTGAATGATCAATTAGCGTTTTGGCTACGTCGGTCGGTCTACAAACCAGCCCACGTTCTCGTACCCCAGGACTTGTTGTCTCTCGAGTGACCTTCGTGTTCTGAAAATAGGCCTTTGCAATCCCGTTGGAGCCTCTGGATGATCCCCAGAGGGACCCTCATTTGGGATCCTTTTGAGAGTCTGTTAAAGACTTTTTTTTTTTTTTTTTTTTTTTTTACAAAGTAGCGTCTGGCAGTCCTATCGTGAAAAATGAGGAGTTGTCAAGCGTGGCCAGATTATGCGACCTTTCTCATAAGTTTGTAGGTAAGCAAATTTCTGCCTGACCCTCATGTTTAGAAATCATCCCTTTCCCCGGGAGTCTGGCAGAAAACAGCCTCGTTGTTCCGAGTCAGTTTAGTCGTATCATAATCTTTGCCCCAGTAAGGTTCTGATGTTTGGCTCAGTGTTTTACCTGATAAGTTTCTGATTTCTGGATCAATATTTTACTTTGTATGGTTCTCATTTTTACCTCAGTGTTTTATCAGACAAGGTTGTATTGAAGCTTTCTGGATGGATCAGACCTTCTCCACTTTCATCTTATCACGTCTCCTCCGGTCTGATAAACACTCAACCTTGTTTTTCCTCAGAGTCTCTCTTCGCTGTGCTTTCTCTCTTTCCTCCGGTCACTTTCTCTTGCTGTTCTCTCCTTTCTTTTCGCGGCAGTGCTATCTTCCCCCAACCATCCAATCTTTTCTTTCGTCCCCCCTCCTTCCTCGCGCTGCTAACTCCTCCTTTCATCATATTTCCTTCTCTCGTGCAAGTATAAGTTACAATTCTTTCTGTTTAGCCGCACACTAAATTCTGACTCTGTGTCTTACCACGAAAGTTGTCTGGATGAATCAGCGCTTCTCCACTTTCCTCTTATCTCGTCTCCCTCATCCTCGCTCGCATAAACCCTCAACTTGTTTTTCTCTGTCTCTTTCAGCTGTATTTTCTCCCTTCCTTCCTTTCTTTGCAATACAGCATAGTTCCTCCTCCTCCCGTCCTTCACCTACTCCTTTCCTTCTCTTTCTCTCGGCCTCCTTCCTTCCCAGTGCAGTCAGTTCTTTCCTTGTTTCGTTTCTCCTCAACATCATCTCTTCCTTCTTTCCATCTCCCCGTAATATCATTCTCTCTTCTATTTATCACATTTCCTTCTTTATTCCTGTTTTTTTGCCTATTCTTTCATTCTGTTTATAAATCATCTTATTTTCGTTTGATTCTCTCCTTCATTCTCCTCGCATTCATCCCTTTCCATCTCCTCTTCTCTTCTTGCCTCCTCTTTCTTACTCTAAACATCCATACTCTTCTTCAGTGCCTCTTGCTTCCTCTTCCCGTCCGTTCTTTTCCCTTCTCTCCTCTTGGTCTTCATTTTTTCCCCCCCCCCTCGCTACCGTCTACTTCTTTCTGTCCGATAGCGTTTTTCCTCACCTCTTTTTCTTCCTTTCTAACGGTACATCATTCTTCCTCCTTTCCCCCATTTTTTTTTTTTCCTTCTGTCCCTCTGCCCGTCTTCATCCATCCCTTTCTCTTTATTCTCTTCCCTTTTCCCTCCCGCTACAGTGTATTTCTACCATCTGCCATCCAGTCTAGTCAACAATTTGGTATACGAGTTGCCGATCCTGCTACAAGTATCAATATTGGTGCACAACAAGGCAGCAACATATTAACACCATAACAAGGCAGCAACATATTAACACCATAACAAGGCAGCAACATATTAACACCATAACAAGGCTGCAACATATTAACACCATAACAAGGCTGCAACATATTAACACCATAACAAGGCAGCAACATATTAACACAGTTTTTGGTACTGCATAATATTTTCAGCCTAGATCACCTTGGACTGGCTAACACCTTTCTTCTCGTAACCATTCATCTTTTTCCACGTTTCCTCCACCTCTCGCCTCGCTACTAATATTCTTGCTTCTGCCAGTTTTCTTGATCATATCCCCCGTGCCCCTCTGCCCATCCACCCAAGACACCTACACCCTTCCTCCCCTTCGCCGTCCCCCGTATTTTCATTCCCTCCCCCACTTCATCCCCCTTACCTTCCTTGGCGTGCTTATACACATTCATGAGCTACGTTGTGGATAGAGATGTTTGTATATACGGTATTCTTCAATGCTACAGCCATCATCCACTTAACAGCTAAATAAAATCAGTGTCAGCGTAACAAAAAAAAGTTCTGTGGCTATACTCGGCTGTAACAGAGACTTTTTTTATCGTAATAACTGGTTAGGATCCTTGATAAATACAATCCTAAGCCTCCTCCCCCAGCTTATCCATTATGCATGCCGTGCCTGGTGCCAGTCTGCCTACCTTCATTTCAATCCTTCCTCCCTGGCACTTTCAGCGCCCATCACAACAACAACTTCATCTTAGTGTTTCCTCATTGTGCCAACGTCATCTTGGATTTCTAACACTTCATTAACTTCATCTCAGGGCTTCCCACTACGACAACTGCATCTTATCTCGTCCAATCCCACCAGTGTTATCTTAGGTTTCCCCATCGTCTCTTGCATCACTGCGATTCCACCTCCCATCTCTCCTCTTTGCCTCCTCAGTCTTCCTCACAGCCACTTGCTCAAACACTGTGTCACTTATTACACTTCCTGACACCAGAATCATCACCATCACCATGTCACCATCACCATCTTATAGCCCTGTGTCACCACCATTTCACACTGATGCCACGACCAACACTTTACACTTATGCCACCATCACACCACCTACCACCACCACCAATACCATATACTCTTCTGCCATAACCACACCACCTACCACCACCACCACCACCACCAATACCATATACTCTTCTACCACCATCACACGACCTACCACCACCACCACCAATACCATATACTCTTCTGCCATAACCACACCACCTACCACCACCACCACCACTAATACCATATTCTCTTACTGTATGCCATCACCACACCACCACCACCAATACTATATTCTCTTATGCCATCACCACACCACCTACCACCACCTCCACCACCACCACACCTCCATTAACTTGCACTCATACCACCAAGAGCACCATGTTACATCATTACGCCATCAACATCATCACAAACATCTTGCACACTTATGCCATCACCACCATCACCTAACACTCTTAAGTTACCAACAGCATCACCACCGGCACCAAACACTCTTACACAACCACCACCATGACCACCTTACACTATACTCCTTTCGCAGCAAGAAGTCCGTTCAGGGTGTGGCAGAAGTTGGAATTTCCCCGAGTGCGACGTTGCCAATTTGACCACCAATTATCGGATTATCACTCTGTCTCCCTACCTACCCCCATCCCACCTGTTTCTCTCTCTCTCTCTCTCTCTCTCTCTCTCTCTCTCATATATATATATATATATATATATATATATATATTGTATATATTTATTATTTATTTTCAACTTCTCTTCCACACCACCTATGAGGTAAAAGTCTCTCGAGCGGGAGCGGGTGGGAGTTGTGGGACCTTCCATCCTGGGTGGTGGCTAGACAGGGAGTGACCCTGGGTCCCTCGCCGACCTCGGCGTAGCAACATGAGAAAAAAGCGCTGCCACGTGTCATAGAATTCATTCAAATCGTTGTTATAATGCTAAAAAGTGATACTCAATGTACTATATAGCTTCCTTTACTATATACAGAATATAAAAAACAATTTCAAATAGCACATAGATGGAAAATAAGAGAGAAAGGCATGTACTACGGTTGATTTGGCAGCATCGCTAGAGGTGATTCACCAGGTGGGCCCCACCCCGAACGGACTTCTTGCGGTGAAAGGACTATAGTATGCCACCACCACCACCACCACCACCACCACCTTATACTCTTTAGCCACCACCACCACCATCACCTTACACTCCTATGCCACCACCACCACCACCACCTGACACTTATGTCACCACCACCACTGCCACCTTACACTTATGCCAAGACCACCACCACCATCACCTCTCATTCGTATGTCACCACCACTACCACCACCATCTTACACTCGTATGCCATCACCACCACCGCCACCACAGCACAGTTACGTCGCCACCACCACAACACCGTCTAACACTCTTATTGCACCACCACCACCACCACTATACACCCTTAGGTCACCATCACCACCATATCCAACTTGGCTACACTTATGCCACCACTAACACCACAATGACCAACTTACACTCTTATGCCACCACTAACACCACCATGACCAACTTACACTCTTATGCCACCACTAACACCACAATGACCAACTTACACTCTTATGCCACCACTAACACCACAATGACCAACTTACACTCTTATGCCACCACTAACACCACAATGACCAACTTACACTCTTATGCCACCACTAACACCACAATGACCAACTTACACTCTTATGCCACCACTAACACCATCATGACCAACTTACACTCTTATGCCACCACTAACACCACAATGACCAACTTACATTCTTATGCCACCACTAACACCACAATGACCAACTTACTCTCTTATGCCACCACTAACACCACAATGACCAACTTACACTCTTATGCCACCACCACTACCGTATACTTTTCTGTCACTACAACCACGACAACAATCACCACTACCGCCAACTTACACTGCTATACCACCACCTTACACTGTTACGCCACCACTACCAACACCACCCCCACCATATACTTTTATGCCAACACAAATACCACCAAAATCACCACCAACACACTGCGCTTTTATGCTACGAGCACCGCCATCTTAAACACTCACGACACCACCACTTTATACTCATACTACCATCATCACCACTACCTCACCACCATCACCACTACCACCCCACCATCACCACCACCTTACACTTATGCCACCACTACCACCACCACCATCATTTTCACTCATTCCACCATCACCACCACCACCACCTTACACTTATGCCACAACTACCACCACCACCATAACCACCTTACACTATTGTGCCACCACTACCACTGCCACCACCACAACCTTCACTCATACAGTTATCACCACCACCACCTTATACTCTTATACCACCACCACCACCATCATCAATTTACACTCTAATGTCACCATTACCACATTCGCCACCACCACCACCACACCACCATACACTTACAGTATCACCACTACCACCTTAAGCGCTTACACCACCACCGCCACCACCACCATCACCACCTTACACTCTTACACCACCACCACCACTACCACCACCATCGCTATCTTACACTACACTCGTATGCCACCACCCCTACCCCTACCCTCCCCACCACCACCACCACAGCCACTTACATACACGCCACCACCAACCATCATCCTATACTCTTACACCACCACCACCATTTCCTTGCACTCTTTTGCCACCACCACCACCATCACCAGCATTACCAACATCACTACACTACCACCTTACACTCCTACGCCGCCGCCGCCGCCACAGCCCACCACCACCACTACAACAACAACGATAACCATAACTACCACGACCTCACACTTTTGTGCCACGTCCATCACCTGCTTCTCTTTCCCCTTTGCTCTTCTGCCCTCTCATTTACCAGTTCCTACATAGACTAACTCCTTCTTGATCGCATACAGTCTCCACTTTCATACACACACCTCACTACATTTACCTTCTTCACAGCATACAGTATACTCTTCCTCGAGGCATTCACATCCACTTTCCACACCGTACACCATCCATCCCACCTTCACAGCACACCACATTCACATCACACCACATACATCTTTTCACATCGCACATCTATCCACTTATTCATTGCACACCTTAGCCATTCTCTTTACTGCACCATACACCCACTTTCTTCACAACACACCACTACCCTTCTCTACAGCACAGCACATCTACTTTCTTTACAACACAGCATATCCATCTTCTTTACAACACAACATATCCACCTTCTTTACAGCATACCACATTCTTCCTCTTCCACACAGCACACCACACTCCCCTTCTTCCTCACAGCACACCACCATCAACAGCTTCAAAGCCACCCTGTAGTCTTTCTCCTTTCTCAGCACCCGGCCTCAGCACAGCACACCTCAGCACCATCACAAGGCCCTATAACTTCACCTGCGTTTCATTCCATCAGTCGACTCTTTCATCTCGCACCGATATGATCCCTCAGCAAATTGTCACAGGCTAAAAGTAGACGAGGAGAGATAATGAAAGAAAAAGCATCTGACGCCATTCCGCTGCGAAGAGTTGTATGTTGAGAGTCCCTCCACACATGAGTTGGTCTCAAAACAGTGGCGAATAAAGCCTCTGTATAAAGTCAACAGCTTTGCGGAGGTAAAGAAGACACGAAGTCGGCTTAGCACACCTAATGTCTTGGAAGCAGATTTTGCGAGAGTTAATATGATCTTTCCATGAGAAATCCCGGGAGTAAGTCCGATGGCAGACTGAAAAGACAACACTGACGCTTTATAACTGATCTCTTTATCTATCTATTGCTTGCCACACTCCTTAATCCCGTAAGGGGTGGCCACAAACAAATCACCTCCATGTCGCCCAGTCCCCAGCCATTTCACGCCCTCCGCCCAGCTCACATCCCCCTCTCTCATATACATCTCCACTTTATCCCTTCACCTCATCCTCAACCTCCCTCTCCCTCTCCCCCTCTCCACCTCACTCACAGACACTTTCCTTGTTAGAATCTCGCTCTCCATCCTCTTCACATGGCCAAACCACGTCAATTTATTTCTCCTAACGATTTCTTTCACACCCACATCAACATCACAACTCTCCTTCACGTCCTTATTTGTCAGCCTGTCTCTCCATGTAACTCCACATGTTCCTCTCAAATAACGTATTTCCACTGTTCACTTGTGTCCTTCTAACAAGGTCCAAGCTTTACTTCCATACGTCAGAGTTGGTACTATCATGCAGCGACTTTTTTACTCCCATGCTCACTTCCCTATTTTTTATCACTGCTATCAAAGAACCAACAACCTTTCTTCCTTGTTGTATCCTTTCAAGCACTTCATCCTCCAAACTTGCATCCTTACTCATCACATTACCCAAGTACGTAAATGCAATTACATTTTCCATTTCCTCATCACCCAACCTCACTGTAAATTCAGTGACTTCTTTTCTATCGAACACCATAACTTTACTCTTCCCTACATTCACCTTTAGATTCCGTTTCTTACACATTCTCCCAAAATCATTCACCAAGCCTTGAAGTTTCCCTTCGTCCTCACTTAATAATGCAGTACTATCTGCAAACAATACAGGAAATTTCCAAACGCTGCCCTTTCTCATTAGGGTCGCTCCAACACTACTCAGACTTGTACCGTATCTTTTTTATAACCCCATTCATATACAGATTGAAAAACCATGGGGATAGGACACATCCCTATTTCAAGCCAACACTCAAATAGAAAAATTCACTCAGTTCACCATCCACACGCACCGCAGCCTTAGCACCCTCATACACACTCTTCACGGCGTTCAAGACCTTACCATTTGCTCCATACATTCTTAATATTTTCCACATTCCTTGTATATCCACTGTGTCATATGCTTTCTCAAAATCCATGAAGGCCGCATACAACTTCTTTCTCTTCTCTAGAAACTTTTCCACTAGAGACCTAAGAATGAATATCTGATTTACACAACCTCTTCCCTCCCTAAAACATACATAACACCCAAGACAACAGTGACGTGATGTGTGCCAAAAAAAACCTGGTAAGAGGTGCTGTGGAGACTCACTAACGGAGGGAAATAAGGTCATAGCAGAGCAATGCTAAGCGAGGTCAGGGCCGTGTCATCTTCAGCTCTGGGGGCAACGTAACACCTCTTCCTTAACGATTTATTTTGCGTACTACACCTCACTATTTTCCCGTATGCATATTATGACTTTGTAACAGACATAGATTGCACAAACAACATCCAAGGCAATATCAAGGAGTCCTATGCATATATAAACTGGGAAGGCAGAGGCGCTGGGAACCTCCTTACTCGAGGTTAATACTGGCGTGTGAGAGGAATGTTAAACAGACTAAGCCTTGTGGGATTTTGGTTAGGCCCACGAGAGCGTCTTGAAGAATGAAGATTTAAACACACATCACCTACTTTATCCTGGTATTACCCTGGGCTTTATGAGACAGAGAGAGAGAGAGAGAGAGAGAGAGAGAGAGAGAGAGAGAGAGAGAGAGTTACAAATTGCCTTTAGTAACTTTTTACAGAATATACGGTAATTATCAAGTAACACAGAAGTAGAACAGGAAAAATATACATCACCGTATTGAAGAGTGGCTGTTGGTGGGGCTGGAGGGGCGCCAAAAGGGGTTACTCATAATAATCGTATAACCACCAACACCACAACATAACCTTCACATATAAACAGTAATTTAGTTAATGCTAAAATATTAGGTATCAGACGGAAAATTCGTTAACAGTTTTTTTTATATGCGGTGTTGGTCTCTTAAAAAAATAGCCATAATTTAGCTACTGTTATCCTGCTGTCCATATATTATCCATGAAAAGATGGCGCGAATATATAACTTTCAATTTCACGATATAATGTTACAGCGAGCATTTTTGTTTTTATTTCGCTTTCTGAATGATGACCTTATTGTGTTTGATCTAAACTGACGAAGGACCTTACCCCCCTTCAGCCCAGTTGATGGTTTGGTGTAGTCAGACTTGAGGGTCGATGTAACTAGTAACCAAGAAGACTCCTTACTACCTCATATTTTAGACATCGAATTCCATGCAGATATGACTTAGTATTCAAGTTGTCAGGTAAAAACAAACTGGCTACAGGTAAGTGGAAGAAATGATATGACCGCAGGAGTATTCTGAGACGTGATACGAAATCTGACGCACAATGTGTATGTGTCTTGATCTAGAAGTGATCGTGGAACAAATCTTTGGCATGTACTGTTAAACGTGGCAAATTATAACCGTAGAGTTTTGTGCAGCTTCCTGTCCATTCCGCGAAGCAGGTGTCTGGCACAGCCGGGGACGTAAGTTTGCCCAATATTTTACCTTGTGTACTTCTCACGTCTCTGTTCTGGCCGACCTTCCTAAGCTGAGTGTATTTTGATATATTTCTCTGGCCATACATGCCTCTGATATAATGCGTCTGGGACGAAAGTGACGATTATACCTTTAGTATGAAGTAGACTCAGTGGAATATTAGTTGAGCTTTTGACCTTGACTGTATGTATATGCAGGATTTAGTGTTGTATTCTAGAATGGCATAAAAGACTTCGTAGCACCTTTTCGTCTGCAATTTATTTTACAAATAACACCTTAACATTCTGCTCAAAGCTTTTAATACTGCTTTAAAATGGTCATAGGATTAGTAACAAAAAATATGATACTGAACATAAATAACATACAAGAGGATAATGAGCATTAGTAACATCTATCTATCTACCTATTGACAGATGCCTTAATCTCGTAAGGGGTGGCCACAAACAAATCGCCTCCATGTCGCCCTGTGCCCCGCCATTTCACCTCCCTGCTCCCAGCTCACACTCCCCTCTCTCATATAACTCTCCACTCCATCCCTCCATCTCATCCTAGGTCTCCCCCTCTCTCCCCCCCTCCTTATATACACTCTCCTCTTCAGTCTCTCACTCTCCATCCTCTCCACATGGCCAAACCACCTCAGTGTGTTTCTCCTAACGCTTCCTAGCACATCCACATCCACACCACAACGCTCCTTCACTTCCTCATTTGTCAGTCTGTCTCTCCATGTGACTCCACATGCTCCTCTCAAAGAACTCATTTCCACTGCTCTCACTCTTGACTTCTGTCCCTCAAACAAGGTCCAAGCTTCACTTCCATACGTTAGAGTTGGTATCACAATACTGTCATGCAGTAACTTTTTCACTTCCATGCTCACTTCCCTGTTTCTTGTCACTACTTTCAAGGAACCAACAACCTTTCTTCCTTGTTGTACCCTTTCAAGCACTTCACCCTCTAAACTTCCATCCTTTCTCATCACACTACCCAAGTACTTAAACGTACTCACATTTTCCATTTCCTCCTCATCCAAATTCACTGTACATTCACTGACTTCATTTCTCTCGAAGACCACAACTTTACTCTTCCCTACATTCACCTTTAGATTCCGTTTCTTACACACTCTCCCAAACTCAACCACCAGGCCTTACAGCTCCCCTTCGTCTTCACTTAACAACACAGTATCATCTGCAAACAACAGTACAGGGAGTTTCCAAACGCTGCCCTCTCTCACTAAGGCCGCTCCGACATCCACTGCCCTACCTTGTGTCCCTTTTATAACCCCATTCATAAACAGATTGAATAACCATGGAGACATGACACATCCCTGCTTCAACCCAACCTTCAAGTAGAAAAAATTCACTCAGTTCACTATCCACACGCACTGCAGCCTTAGCACCCTCATACATACTCTTCAAGCATTCAACAACTTCCCATCTATTCCATATATTCTTAATACTTTCCACATTCCTTGTGTACATACAAGAGGATAGTAAGCATTAGTAACATACAAGAGGATAATGAGGTGCAATGTGCTGCATAAATCGATAAGGAAGTGTTGTTACGGTATCTCCAAAGCCACTCAGAATACGACACATTTTGTTAATTCCTGGTGAATCGACCTGCCTGCTTGATGGTGTGTGTGTGTGACCACCTGCCTGCTTGATGGTGTGTGTGTGACCACCTGCCTGCTTGGTGGTGGTGTTTGTGTGACCACCTGCCTGCTTGGTGGTGTTTGTGTGACCACCTGCCTGCTTGATGGTGTGTGTGTGTGACCACCTGCCTGCTTGATGGTGTTTGTGTGTGACCACCTGCCTGCTTGATGGTGTTTGTGTGTGACCACCTGCCTGCTTGGTGGTGGTGTTTGTGTGACCACCTGCCTGCTTGGTGGTGTGTGTGTGTGACCACCTGCCTGCTTGGTGGTGGTGTATGTGTGACCACCTGCCTGCTTGGTGGTGGTGTATGTGTGACCACCTGCCTGCTTGGTGGTGGTGTATGTGTGACCACCTGCCTGCTTGGTGGTGGTGTATGTGTGACCACCTGCCTGCTTGGTGGTGGTGTTTGTGTGACCACCTGCCTGCTTGGTGGTGGTGTTTGTGTGACCACCTGCCTGCTTGGTGGTGGTGTTTGTGTGACCACCTGCCTGCTTGGTGGTGGTGTTTGTGTGACCACCTGCCTGCTTGGTGGTGGTGTTTGTGTGACCACCTGCCTGCTTGGTGGTGGTGTTTGTGTGACCACCTGCCTGCTTGGTGGTGGTGTTTGTGTGACCACCTGCCTGCTTGGTGGTGGTGTTTGTGTGACCACCTGCCTGCTTGGTGGTGGTGTTTGTGTGACCACCTGCCTGCTTGGTGGTGGTGTTTGTGTGACCACCTGCCTGCTTGGTGGTGGTGTTTGTGTGACCACCTGCCTGCTTGGTGGTGGTGTTTGTGTGACCACCTGCCTGCTTGGTGGTGGTGTTTGTGTGACCACCTGCCTGCTTGGTGGTGGTGTTTGTGTGACCACCTGCCTGCTTGGTGGTGTTTGTGTGACCACCTGCCTGCTTGGTGGTGTTTGTGCTGGGTGGCTGATGCACAAACACAACATAGCAACTGCATCGCTGAAAACACCTTTGCATTCTGCCTCAGTCCTTCCTTGATTCTTATTCCTCTCTCTCTCTCTCTCTCTCTCTCTCTTCTCATCACCATCATCATCTTTCCTCCTTTTCCCTTTTTACTCCCTTCATCTCAACCCCCCCCCCTCTTCCTTTTCCCACTCTCCTCGTCTTCATCATCATCATCATCATCATCATCATCATCATCATCATCATCGTCGTCATCTTATTCTCCCTCTTCATCATCATGCTTATGTTATTCTTCTGTTTTCTTCTCTTCCCTCTTGTCTTCTTTTTCTGCCTCCTCCGCCTCCTTTCCTCCCTCCTTCTCCTCTTCTTCCTCCTCCTACACCCTCGCAATCTGCCGCACATCGATTCTTCTTTACTTCCGCCTCTGCTTCCTTTTCAACTTTTTTTTTTTTTCCCTTCCCCTCGCATTCTCAGTGGCTCATTTAATTTATCTGTAATTTATATTCTTTTTTCTTTCTACTTTTTACCTTTTATTATCCTTCAGTTTCATTTTTCACTTTGTTTTCAGTTATTCTCTTCTTTTATTTATTTATTTTTTCATTTTGTCTTCTGTTCACATTTCCATTATTGATTCCACTAATGTCATCTAATTTATCCACTTCCCTTTCCTTCTTTCCTCGCTGCGTCTTTCAGTTTCCCATATATTTCGTCTTTCAGCTTCTCCTTCCTCTCACATATGTTCTCTTCATAAACTCGTATCCTAACTCTCTCTCCTAATCTCTGCATAATTTCTTCTTCCGTCCTCTTATCTTACCCTCCTGCCACTCCTTTACAAAGCTCCAGAATACTGTTATCTGCCGTGACGTGATAGGTACGGTATAAACGTGAACGGCGCCCAAGTACTTTGTTGTTGGCCTCCTCCTCCTCATCTTCTTCCTGCTCCTTCTCCTCCGTCTTCTTCTTCTTCATGGAGAACGTTTTGAAATCAACCGCCATCACACCCATACCAGACTACTCACCACGGCCATTTTCACAGGGCGTAATATCCCCGCCCGCCTCACCACATACAACTATCCCAGCCCATGACGCCTACCCTCTCCACACACCCACCCCATTTCGTCCCCACACTTTTACTTATAAAATAAATATAATCTTACCGCCAACGCCGCCTCTTATACAACATCCACCTGCTCAGGGTGTACTCGTCCCGCACTTCCTCACCACCCTGCGCAATCTTACCCCATCTCACCTACTTCTTTCTACCCACGCCATCCATTTTTTTGTTCCCTCTCCTTTGACTTGCATATTAACAGCCACCTACAGTGCCCATTATGACCCTTACACTTCCCCCAGCATACCCCAAACTACCCTCTGCCATCCCAGTCCATCCCGCCCACTCTTGTCCACCCGCCTCACACATTTATGTTGTAATGTGTTGAATACCATAACAATAACTGCCTCAATTACCAGTCGATCAACAGCGCCCATATTCACAGTGTATACTTCCCTCATCGTGTCCCATCGCCCACCAGCTCATCCCGCCCACTCATCTACCCCCACCCCCACCCATCCCACCCAAACCCGAAAGATCTGACTGGAAATATCCTATCAAATATTGATTCCTAATTAGTTCACGTTCTAAAATTATTCTCCATTTCGATTCTTGTTCCTATGATGCCGACAAGACGCAGGTACTCGGTCGACGAACCCGCTTGTACCTTAGCCATTTCCTTCCCTCACACGTGTTTATATTTCCCTTATGTTTATCGCAGTTTTTTTTTTGTAGTTTTCAGTTGTGCCTTCCTTTATTCTCTCTCTCTCTCTCTCTCTCTCTCTCTCTCTCTCTCTCTCTCTCTCTCTCTCTCCAGCTTGTCATCGTCTGTCTTATCTTCTTCCAAATCATATTTCTTGTCCCATCTGAACATCTAACACTTTTTTTCTTTAACACCATCCCTACCCATCAGGTATTGTAAGCATTCACTTCTAGGATCTGTCTACTCCAATTTTCTCAAACTTCCCTCATCTTACATTCTCCTTTCACCTTCATTATACTTCCATCATTTCCTCCATCCTCTCTGCCCCTCTTCCGTATTCTCTCCTTTTCTCCAGTTTAGCTTCCTCTCTCCTTCCCTCCATTTGCCATCTCCTCTTCTTGCAATCTCTTCTTTACCTTCCTTTCTCTCATTGTACTTCCCTGCTTTCCCCATTCTTCGTCTCCTACTCTACTCTCTTCTTTTCCTCAGACCAGCTCTCTCTCTCTCTCTCTCTCTCTCTCTCTCTCTCTCTCTCTCTCTCATTTAACGCGTCCCCCTCTTACAGTTTCTCTCCTCATTCTTTTCTTCCCTCTCTGTTTCCTCTTTTACGCTCATATTTTACATATATATCTCCACTTTTGCCTCCGTTCATTCCTCTGTTCTTTATCTTATACTTTTCCATTCTCTGCTTTACCTTCTTTCCTTCACTCTCCACCTCTCGACCTTCATCTTCTGCCCTTGCTGTTGTCCATGGTATGAAACGCATTAACACCACACAGCACCATACCACATCGCACAACACCACAACAGTATACAATACCACACCATAATATCAGCACTCTGCTCCACACCTACACTACCACCATCCCACAACTACACAATGAGTACACAATGATTGCAGCAACAAAATGTTAATTCCTGAAAAGTGTACTTTCCACACGGTAAAAGAGCCTCTGCTTCACCCGCTGATGAGTAATTGTACCTCATTTCATTTTTATTTCTACGGGAACAGAGGCGATTTCGCGACCCAATTTTTAAACCCAGGCTCGCCAAAGGGTGTTATACTTTGATTGGCACGCGCGTATGTGTGTGTGTGTGGGGGGGGGAACTGCACGTGGAAGGGTTGAGGATTAGCCAAGGGGTTGACCTACGGTCCTCGAAAACTATAGCTCAGAGGTCAAGCCACAGGACTAGGTCAAAGTTTGATCTAAAAAGGCCAATTGAAATAGTTTTAAACCCATTTCAACCAAACTTAGTGGAAGGGTTGAGCGTTTGGACAGAAAGAAGGGAATTCGATTTCGAGAACAATCACTCAAAGATCAAGGTCACAGGGCAAAGTAGGAATTCAAGTGTTTTGTCTGTGAGTGAAAACAATGACTAAAATAGTTGTGATCTCATCTGGACTAATCCTGGTGGAAGTATTCAGGGGCTGTTGCTTTTTCCGAAAAATAGATGAAAACCAAGAGATGAAAACCAAGGTCACAGGACAAGATTAACTTAACCGGTATACAGTTTTCATCTCATTTTGAGCAAACATTCAGGAAGGGTTCACAGTAAACAGCAAAGATAAAAGGATTCGATTTAACATTATCAGTCAATGATTTAGGTCAAATGTCACAGGTCAAGGTCAATTCAAGTAGTTTTGATCCTACTGGCAGCTACCAAACGTGGTGAAAGGGTTATCGGCCAGACATGAAAGACATCATTCAATTCTGAGATCAAATAGTGGAAGGTTAAGCACACAGGGCAAAGTGTAATGCTGCGTGTTGCACTCACTGATTGTTTAGGTTTAATACATAAAATGAACTGATGAAACATCAATTCCTGTTCCATGTATTTTTGGTTGCTTTTACGGCAGAACATGATATTAGGGAAGATTCTGCACTTACGTCGTCTTGTTCTTCCTACTGAATCAAAATAACTCCAGACAATTATCCTCTCGTAACTAAGTGTACTTTTTGCTGGAGAAAGTAAAGAAATGGACAGATGTTGCACTGCTAATATACACAGGGTGTCCCAGGAGGAAAGGGCATAACTCTGGCAAATGATGCATTAGGAAATTCTTGGTAAAAATGCAGTTATCAACATGGGTCCAAATCTCAACCGTCATGAAGCTAAACAATGAGTATCTGTGAATATATATCCTCAATTATGTCTACACAGCACTGTCAGGCCTGAAGGGATATCCTCTAAACATGTCAACAGTTTTACCATCAGTTTTACTCCATGGTTCACCTGTTTGGGTATTTGTTAGAAAACCCAGAGCCGAAATATAGGTAGCGTGGGCGTAGCAGGCTTCGTAGTACCTCTTCCTTAGCGATTTAGTTTGCGTTTTTACACTTTAACCTTAACTTGTATGGTATTTATATCGTTTTCATCCCGATATAGTTTGCTGCAACATAATACAAATGGATACAGCTGTGTCAGGTGCAGAATAAGTCGGTAAGAAAGATGTATTACGAAATCTCCACAGCAGCTATGAGTACGATCACTAACGATGTCAAGCGAGTCGTTGCTTTAAGTGTGGCTGTCCACGTAAGCAGTGTAAGGGAGGGCGCCTAACTGTCGGCACACTGATTACAGCGGTTTGTGGCAGCTGAATATATACAGTACTACCCTACCTTCCTAGACCTTATGAAATTATTACTACCTGGAACAATACTGTGACCCAAAACATTACTTCCCTTTGTACAACCTGTAACAATTTGAATCTGCTATGAACTTGGTTAATTTTGTTTTTGTTTTTGAATGGTGATTTTTGTTTACTTTTGTTAAGATGGTAAAGATGACATAGTAATAATATCAAGTGGGATTTAATTAAATTTATAAACTATGAATACTCACCAATCTCTGGCAGCCAGTAGTGCTTGAGTGGATTAATGTGTGGGGGGTTAATGGTCGTGGAAATCGTCGTTCGGGTCAGACTTCCCCACTGTCTCTTTTCTTCGCAATATTTTTCTTCCATGTTTCAGGCTTGCTAAGTCTTTTCCGTGTATGCACTGGTCGTTCATTTTCCACAGGTGAATCACTAGAGCTCATGATGTTGCATAAATCCAGGTAAGAAGCTGAAATTAAAGGGCCAGCACCAAGGACCGTACTGCCCCGCTGGGTATTTAATGGCTACTGGCGCTCCCTGGCACGTAAGGACGCGCGTGATTGGTCGAGCGGCGGCATGACAACACTGGTGTCCGAGAAACGCGCGCTCATTGGCCGGAGCCGCACCATGTGCTTACACCCAGACTTGACTGTAGGGTCAGTGCACCCCAAAACATGCAACTTTGGCTCCTATACTGCCTTATTGGAAGGTTGTTTTTACCTTGGCCAAACTGACCACGTGTTAAAGTAAGACTGCGATGGTAATTTCCCGCGAAAATTTGAAAATCGCCAGATTGTGGATTACGCCACTCCAGCAGCGGAAGCCTCTCTCTCTCTCTCTCTCTCTCTCTCACACACACACAATATATATATATATATATATATATATATATATATATATATATATATATATATATATATATTTATATATATATATATATATATATATATATATATATATATATATATATATTATAAAGGAACGACGGTAAAGAAGAGCATAAGCCTTCTCTCTCCCACTTTCGATGGCCACCTCCCGTTCCCTCTCCTCCCTCACCTCCGCCACGGCCTGCCAGTTTTCAGTGCTGATGGAAACAGTGGAAAGGATAGGACGCGGAACAGAAAAAGGAAAATTTAAACCAGGAAATAAATAAGACAAGAAATTAGACTGAAAGAAATGGAGAGAAAGAAACCTTTAAAATTCCTATTGACATTTACGATTTTTTTTTCCTTGGGTAAGATACGAGCATGATAATTTATTCTATGATGAAAACAAGCAAGGTAAAGCAGTAAGTTTACCCATCCTCTCTTTCACATCCAGCCCACGTGTTTCTCTAGCAGAGGCAAGTAAATGGGAGGAAGAGGAGGAAGAAGAGGAACAGGAGGTATAAGAGAAGGTGAGGAGGAAGAAGCGAGTGAACGTGTGAGATGAAATGGTATGTTAAGGGAGAGAAGGAGAAATGTGTAAGAACGATGAGGAACAAATAAAAATGTGGAATTACTGTGAGGAAAATGAAGAGGAAGAAAACAGACAGAATTAATGGAATAATGAGTGACGAGGGTAAAGATATAAATACATCGATGGTGGGGCGTCATGAGCTGCTTTGTTTCTTGATAACAAACACTGTCCCTCTTCAATTTGTCCAATATGAAGGGTTTCTGGGCAGGCAACACTTTCCCTAATATCACTTTAATGATGTAGATGGGTAGTTGATGCGTTAATATATTACTACGATATCACAAATGGTTTAGCGGCAATTTTGGTTGATTTGGTTGAGCTTAAACTAAGTGTGATAAAAAAAAAACAAGCATAGTGAAGGTGTGCCACGGTACAATCAGCTGGACACCACTGCGATGGGGCATGGATGTGAGAGGATGGGAGAATGATGGTGGTATTGGGTGAGAGAGAGAGAGAGAGAGAGAGAGAGAGAGAGAGAGAGAGAGAGAGAGAGGAAAATATACCCAACACAGACCATGAACAACAATGACGACTATGATAACAATCTGAATTTTAATCTAATAATATATGAATGACATTATTATTTTACCATAGGAATCTATAAAAACGGTCTAATGTTAAATAACGAAATAAACCAACAACAAGAAGTGTAAATGTAATGGGTTCAGTTCAGTTCACGTCAGCCAAAAAAATCAGCTCAAGGCAATAGTGTTTAGGTGCGGCTTTTCACGTCTCAGGAGTGGGTGGGGTGGGCGGAGGAGGGTGGGAGGGAGGGGTTTGAATGGTGGTAGGGCATTGTGGGGACGTATATGCTGTGGAGGTGGTGTTGTGGGTAGGTCAGTATACGCAAGCCAAAACTGAGGGAGGAAAAACGATGTGGAGGTGGGTGGGATGGACGGTAAAGACCAGGTGGGATGGATAGGATGGTGGTGTGTGGTGGAACTGGGTGGGATGAGTACACGCAGTAAAGACGGGTGTCGTATGAGGCGTGGCGTTGGCAGTGGGGACAGGTTTCTTTAAAAGTGTGGTATTCGGGAGTGGGGAGACAAAAGTGTAGGTGTAGGTGGATAGGGGTGGGCGTGATGGGTGGGTAAGGAGGTGTGTGGTGGGGCAGGGCTGGGGTAACAAGTAAAGGCGGCCAGTATATTACTAGATTTAGCGTGACGGAGTTTGTTTTTAACTTTGTCTATCCAGAAATGCAACTTTAACAACAACAAAAACAAAGTAATCACACGCCACTCTCATATACCCGACGCATCACGACTAAGGTATGGAAGAAAATAAAATGAAAAATGCGAGGCGATGGTGTAAGGGTAAAAAACAGTGAAGAAATTAGTTGGAAGATAAAATAGCTACCATGTGAATGTGTGACGGAAAAGAATACATCAGAAGGACTGGCACCTGAACCAGAGTTGATGGAACGTGATGATGATGGAAGGGAGGATGAACGGAGTGAGAGGAAGGCAGGGAGTGGGAGGGAGGGAGGGAAGGAGTGAGAAGGTGCCAGGGTTATGGAGGGGATCTCAAAACTAGGAGACAGGGAGAGGGAGGGAGGCAGGGAATGGGAGGGAGACGGGGGTTGGGAAGTCAGCAGGGAGTGTGAGGGAGGAGGGAGTGTGATGGAGGAGGGAGTAGGAGGGAGGAGGGAGTAAGAGGAAGGAGGGGAATGGGAGTAAGGCAGGGTTGTGGAGGGGATGGCAGCTGGGAGACAGGGAGTGTCAGGTACTGAGGGAAGCCAGGAAAGCCGCCTATACGCTGTCTGTATAACTTGGCCTAAAACCACCATCTCTCCAACTTGAATGGTGAGGTGTAACAAGGGATGACACTAGAACATGATGCTAGTCACAAAGAAGTGTTATGAGCAGGATGTAGTGCCTCAGTATTGTCTTATTCTGTTACTACGTACGGGGAAAGGACAAAACTCTGCTCAACTAATGTGAACGAAATACTGTACAGGAAAGGGCAGGGAAAAATGGTGATTCCTGGAATGGAAGATGGATAAATACTGAGGCACCAGGATGAATGGCAGAGGAGATGGACACGAAAAGCTACAACAAGAGAACAACATGGAAAGGGAAGGAGGAAGAAAGTATAAAAGAAATAAAACGTAAATAAAAATGCAAGGAAACGTAATAATATAAGTGATGCTTCTTTTCAGGAATGCATATGACTACGGCAATGTATTCTTAGCCAACAAACAAGGAAGATATAACTGAATCCCCTCTTGATCCCTTTCCTTCAGACTATCAATTTCTTATGACTTCAGAGGTAAGCAGAAGGGAGGAGTAGACGAAGAGGGTGAAGGGACGCTGAAGAGGGAGGAAGAGATGATGAGTAGAGGGAGAGGACCAAGTAAGAGTGAGAGTATGAAGCCAAGAATAAATGACAGGGAAGGTAAAAAAAACTAATGATCTTTGTGAGTTTGTTTTCAGGATATTGACCTCTCCCTGTGACCTTGACGTTCTACCAGTTGTTCTCAAAATCAGTCGCTTCATTCTTGCCTGACACTCAACACTGCCATTAAGTTTGGTCAAAAAAAAAAAAAAAACTTTAAAGTTTGCCTCGCTCTTGGATATTGAACTTTATACCTACTGTTCTGAAAATTGAATCTCCTTATCCTTGGCTGACCCTCAATCTTTCTACCAAGTTTGGTAAAAATTAAATAAACTCCATTCGAGTTTCAAGATCGAGAATCTGACCTTGCACGGTGACTTTGACCTCCAACATTTTGTTCTAAAGACAGAATCCCTTCATGCCACAATCCTCCCACAAGGTTCTGTCTAATCTGGATGAAATACGTTTAAGCTAACTTGGCCATGTGACCTTTACCTCCAACCTACAGTATTGAAAATAACAGTACAACCCTGTGGCTGATCCTGAACTCATTCATTAAGTTTGGTTAAAATCAGATCAAAGCTGTTTTAGTTATTCTCTTTACAGTCAGACACGTCCTGCTCCATTTTCGCCTTAGTTGTGTGACCTAGACCTTTGACTGTTCTAAAAACAGAATTTCCCTGTTCTTGCCTGACCCTGAGCCCTTCCACCAAATTTGGTCTAAATCGGATCACAGTGGTTAAAGTTTAGCTTTCCTTGCGACCTCGACCTTTGAATGGTTGTTCTTAAAATCAGATTCCGTCGTCCTTGCCTTACCTTAAACCCTTCCACAAAGTCTTAGTACTTTTTTCTGTTGTTTTAAATAATAACAGTTCAGTCCCTTGGCCAACCCTCTAGCATTCCATCATCATTAGTCTTAGTACTTTTTTCTGTTGTTTTAAATAATAACAGTTCAGTCCCTTGGCCAACCCTCTAGCATTCCATCAACATTAGTCCAAATCACGTCAAAACTATTTTAGTTAATCTGTTCACAAATAGAGGGGCTCTGATCAATATTTAAGGCTGTCCACTGACCTTGGCCTACAGTTGACTGTTCTCAAAAGTAAATTTCTCAACTCTTCCATGACGTTTGGTATAAATCGGATCTTTGTCTTTTGATCGATTTTTTTTTTTTTTTTTTTTTTTTTAGGTCAGTCCCTTGGCTGACCGACTCTTAAAAGAAATTTGATTAAAAGTCGATCAAAACTTTCAGTTATTTTCTTCAGACACATATTGAACAAAACGTAACACCTGCCTCACTACAGCACCTGCAGTCCAGATGCAAAGGTGTAGCAAAATATTAAGGGAGGCTGAGGAGGAAGGAGATGGTGAGCAGGAGAGGAAGAAGGACGCTGAGAATAATTCGCTGAGACAGTGATTCATTAGCGAGGAGAAAGGCTGGTGGTGAGGTATGGTGATGTGGCAAATTAGGGAGATAATAGGCATATGAGAGAGAGAGAGAGAGAGAGAGAGAGAGAGAGAGAGAGAGAGAGAGAGAGAGAGAGAGAGAGAGAGAGAGAGAGAGAGAGGAGAAAAGTTTTGAAATATATGACCCGACTGCATGCGGGTAAGGGAGAAAAATACGGGGATACGAAATGCAATCTATGTATATCGCTAAAAATAAGTCCAATGTTATTTTACTATGGCCAAATCTACACTATTAGGTAATACGTGAGAAAAAATAACGTTATAAATAAGCAGCATCAGCAAGTGTGAATGTAATAAAGTTAGGTCAGACGATGAAGAAACACACTGGTATGGCCCCCAGTACGTTCTTCTCTTTTACCACTGTCCATCTCCTCTCTGCCCTCAAAGTAAAGATTAAGGAATAAACATGTCACAAAACACCTAGGCTAAATTATAGTCTAGATTTGCTCTTCCCATTAAGTATAAAAACACACGGCAATCCATGGAAACCGGAAGGCGATGCTGTCAGGGAAGAAATGGATGAGAGAAGAGAAGGAAGATGCAATGGCTGAAGGAAAAGGGTACATCAGGAGGATTGGCACCTGGACCAGAGCCGATGGTACGTGTCCAGTGGGAGTCAGAGGAGGTAGGGTTGCGAGAGAGGATAGGCGAGGGAAGGAGGCAGAGGAGGAGGCAGGAGCTGGGATGGAGACTTGGAGCGGGAGGAAAGCAGGAGAGGAGGCAGGGATTGGGGGAGAGGCAAAGAGTGGGATGGAGGCAGACGAGGGAGGCGGGAAATGGGAGGAATGTAGCAGAGGAGGCAGGGAGTATGAGGGAGGCAGAGGATAGGAGGAAGGCATGGAGTGGGAGGAGGCAGGAGAGAAGCAAGGATGATGATGATGGGGCAAGTAGTAGGAGAGAATAAGGAAAGGTAGGAAAACAGACAGGGAAAGAGAAGACAGGCAGCAAGAGAAACATGACAGATAGCGGAAGAGACTGTAGAGAATAAGTGGGAGGCAAATCAGAGAAGAGAGTGGAAAGACAGCGATGAAGACCAGAAGGAAAGGAACTGAAAGACGTGAAAGTAAAACATTAGGTAGGAAAATAACACAAGGCAAGATATAAATGGGAGAGAATTGTACACACTGGAGGAAGAAGGATGAAAGTATTAAATCCTCTCATTGTCGGGAGAGATGCTGGACAAGGAAGCCTGCACGCGGTGGCACTGATATTACAGGGCGGCTCCACTGACCGGTCATACAAACCTCTCTCGCTTCCCTTTAGTATCCGAAAGAGGATGGTGACTGCAGAATAAAGGCAATCTCGTCCTGCAGTCTACTGGGTATCGCGTCCAGATGAACTTAGGATCACAAACAGCAACAACATCAACATTAATCCGGACAGCTTCAGTAGCCTAATTTATTCCAACAAACAGCTGAGTTGGAGGGAGGGTGTCATAGGAGGCTGAGTGTTAATACTGGCACCATAACCCTTCCATGGTCAGCACAAATCTATCACTCCCTCCCAGCCAACGCCATAATTATTCAGGGGACAGTCAATCACCAAACCTGAGTGGTAAATCCTTCACTACGACAAGACTTTCCAAATATGCATAAAACAAACTGGTGGCGGCGGCAATAAAGGAATCCTCTAAATAAAGACAAAATAATATTCTTTCTGGCCCCTTCACTAATAAAGATAATTCCCAAGATGAGTAAAGTCGTGTGGTGCCATTAAGACCAAAACATGTGAAGGAGGAGGAAAGCAGGGAAGAGAAAAGAAGGTAAAGACGGGAGAGAAGGCAGTGCGGTGGAGGAAATATGTGGAGAGACTGTAAGAGGGGGAGAGAAAGGAGGAGGGAACGGAGGAGAAAAGTGGAATGGGGCACGTATGAGAAAGAGAGAGAGAGAGAGAGAGAGAGAGAGCACTGGGAAAATATGTTGAGCAGCCACGAGAGGGTAAATCTCCTCTTTCTTTACTGTTCTCTCTCTCTCTCTCTCTCTCTCTCTCTTCCATTGTTTCTTCCTTCACACTTATTTACCTTCCATCAAACACCGATATATCTCTATATACCATTATTTTCATACAAGATTTTTGTGCTCCATTTTTGTCACTCAGTCTTTTATTTTCCCCTCTTACGTTTATTTTTATTTTTCCATTTCTCTTTCAAGACCCATTTCTATTTCTCCCTTTAGTTCCAGTTCATATTTCTACCCTTTTCTCCTCCTAATATTCTTCCAGCCTCTCACAAACCCATTACTTTTTTCGTTACTCACTTTGTTCCTCTTATTTCTATATTTACCATCATCATCCTCTTGCTGTGTTTATCTTTTCCCGCTCCTTCCACTTTCTTCCGTTGACTTGGTTATATTTCACGTCGCCTCTCCTCTGTCCACCCTTTAACTTTCTTTCCATCCTGCCCTCTCGTCGCCTTTATGTTTCTCTTCTCTCCTGCCATCCCCTTTCTTCTCTTCTTTGCCTCCGCCCACGTATGGAGGAGGAACCATTAAGTAATTGCTCTGTCCGTCCTTGAGTGCGTGGGGACGGACTTCCATCAAACTGTTGTCGGTGATGCAGTACTAGTATGATTAGATGATGAATCGATTAGGAAAGCTAGGTCAAGGGGTCAAAGGTCAAGATCATATGGGGTCGACTTAGTTTATCCTTGCGGGCGTGACATTTCCTGAACTTCTCGACGGATTTCGACCAAACATTTGTCAGTGATGCAGTATGAAGGGACGATGAACTAATAAGGTCAAGGGGTCAAAGGTCAAGGTCATTCTACCTAGTTTATCCATGCGGGCGCAATATCGCCTGAGCCTTTCGACGGATTTCGACCAAACTTTTGTCAGTGATACTGAACTGATTAGGCTAGCAAGGCCAAGGGGTCAAAGGTCAATGTCATATGGGTTTGGGCGCGAATCTCCTGACCCTCTTCGACGAATTTCAACCAAACTTTTGTTAGCGATACAGTGTGAATGGGTGATGAACTGATTAGGTCAGCAAGGTCAAGGTTTCAAAGGTCAAGGTCATATGGGGTCTACTTAGTTCATTTTTAGTTAATTTCAACCCCCAATAAACCTTGTCAAGGAGGTTGTATGACGAGGCCGTGGGCATGGCTTGACAGGCCTACCGAGCGACGCTTTGCGGCCACAGCTCAGGGTTCGACTCCCCAGCGTCTCGTCTCTTGTCTTCTCCCTCTCCGCTTTCTATCCTTACTTCTCCGCTCTTCATCTCCTCTTCTCCCCCCCCTTCTCTCGTTTCTCTTCTCCCCTTCCCTCCACCCCCCCTCTTTCTCACTTCTCTCCTCCCTTCTCTTCCCTTCAATTAGTCTCCTTTCTTTTTTTCTTTCCTCATCTCATCTTTCTTCTCCTCCCCTGTCCTTCCTCCCAAACACCATCAGTTTTAGTTTTCTGCTCCACCAGTCCCGTCTGTGTCCCTCCTCCCCATTTTTCTCTCCCTCTGCAACATGAAACAGTTCTGTGTGTTCAGTACGGTGAAGTAAAGCCTGGAATGGTTCATTTTCTTTAGTGTTGATAAATACGGGGCCAAGTTCAGAGATAACCTTCACTACACACACTTTGCTCTCACACACCCTCAAACTTCAGCAGTCTCTCACACTCACACTCTCACGCCTCATTACTGTTACCTTAGGCAACTCACTCATGGCGATCAACACCTTAGCCAATATTTCACTCTCTCTTATCCTCTGTGTGATGGTAAACAGGATGAAACAGCCAACAATCACACTTGCACAACCCCAGACACATATACTTTATCTTAATATGTAACATAACTAAACATTTAAAGATAATTCCAATTCAAGACACATAACACCTTTTCCCTTCATGAAGTCAGCTCTCTCTTCTCTCCGCTTACACTGCTTCTCCTCATTCTTCCTTCTCTTACCTCTCCCTTCTTTTATCCTTCCCTCTGCTCTCTCTCTCTCTCTCTCTCTCTCTCTCTCTCTCTCTCTCTCTCTCTCTCTCTCTCTCTCTCTCTCTCTCTCTCTCTCTCTCTCTCATACACCAGGTGATTAATGGCGACATAGTGGGAGTGACACCGATGAAAAAAGAAAAAAAAAAATTGCAGTTTGACCCAGTCTCCCGCCGGGTCGGGGCTCAAGGGTAAAGAAGGAAGAGGTTGTGGGAGTGAAGTGAAGGTGGGTCAGTACATTCCCAACACTGCCTCTTTACCGGAGTTCAGCTAAACCTGGTACACTGCTCAGAATTGCTGTCATAATTATTACACAGAATTTATAACAAATTACTCAGACCGTCAAGGGAAATATCTCCATGTAACACCCTTTACCAAACATACAGATGCACCAAATTATAATCTGCAAAGAATAAGCACATAAAGGATCGTAAGCCAAGAGTATGTAGCTTTGGATATTTCGTAACCCCTCTACCAATCTGTACATTTCACCTCAATATCCTCTTTTATGTTGTTTTTGTAAACCATGGCAATACTAAAGGGATGTAAATGGCCTACCGTGCGTAAAAATGCTAAGATGCACTGTCCAAAATAAATAGGTCACGAAGAGGAACTACGATACTTCCTATGCCACCTACAATAGTGCCCTGTAAGCTACTCACTGACAAAGGAAAATCGACAACAAGGAGTCACTAATACTCCTACTGTAAGATAAATGAACAAGATAAATATAAATGACCACGACCTTTAAGTTACTTTAAAATGTAAAACAATGAATGGTAAAACTACAATTTTAAAATGGCTTCTGCAGATGTTTCTATAGCACTTCTTCGTGACTACCCTCCACCATCTCCTTCAGTGGGACGCTATCACTTTTTAACCGAAAAGACGATTTGGGTATCGTTTTACCTGAAGAGTTTTTCATAAGTACTAAAAATAATTAGTCTTATGGAAGTTGGGTATGAATTTTGGTCCTGCATCATTTGTTTCGCACTTCTTCGTGACTAGCCAGTGGATATTGACCCACCATCATGCCTCCATAATGCTACGGCAATACTTCCATCGCACTTCTTCGTGACTACCCCAGTAATCATCTCTCTCAATGTGATTTTCTCATCTTTTCCCCCGAAACAATGGTGGCATTATCGCTTCACTCCTGAAAGTAATTTAGAAGTATTTAGAATAATTAATCTTGATATGATTGCTACAAGGCGAGGGTTTGTTGGTGGGTCTGGGATGGGATACGGTGAGTACTCGCGGATGGCGGAGCAGCGGCGAAGGGAGGCAGAGAAGGGGAGGAAGGGGGCGAGGAGGTGGAGGGAGCATCACGCCGACAGCAGCACCACCTCACGCCCCACCTCGCAGGTGACTCAGCCGATGATGGGCCAGGTGTGTCAGAGGGAGGGTAGGATGGCGACGAAAGCAGCAAGGGAGTGGAAGGCGAGGGAGGCGGTCAGGGAGGGGAAGGTGCAGCACTCTGGTGGTGCCACCTCACGTCCCACCTCGCAGGGGCTCCAGACAGTGATGGGGCAGGTGCGTCAGAGGGAGGGTAAGATGGCAAGGGAGTCGGTAAGGGAGTGGAAGGCGAGGGAGGCGGTAAGGGGGAGGAAGGCCCAGCACCCTCGTGGTACCACCTCACGTCCCACCTCGCAGGGGCCCCAGACGGTGATGGGCCAGGCGCGTCAGAAGGAGAGTGAGAAAGAGAGGGAGGTGGCGAGAGAGTGGGGGGCGCGGCACCCCAGTGGGAGTGCTACTTTACGCCCCACCTCACAGCCGGTGAAGACGGTGATGACTCAGGTGAGATAAAAGGAAGGTGAGAAGGGGAGGCAGGCAGCCAAGGAGTGGAGGGCACGACACGCCGGCGGGAACACCGTCACACTCCCCTCCTGGCAAGGGCCCTTTGACCGTCCCCTGAGGGCACAGACAAACACCGCCACCCCGTCAGGGGCACAGGCGTCCGTAAGGGAAAGTGCTCGTCGGAAGGAGATGGCTAAGGCGAGGGAAAAGGCCCAGAATTGGCAACAAAAGAGCCGGTCACGTGTCCCCCCTGCCACTACCACCCCCATGACCACACCCACCACCACCACCACCCCTACCACCACCCCTACCACCACCACCACCACCACCATCCGCCCCATCCTCGGGTACTCCCCCATCACCACAACATCATACACCCCCACAACCGCCACCCTCTCGCCATCCCCCACCTCCTCCCTACCTTATAATATACTCCCTTCAGCGCCCTTTCGCTTTGCCCGAAACACCCTTAATCATACATTTCCTCTCCACCAGACGACCCTTCCACATCGCCTGCCCCCACACCCACCATCCCTACCCCAGTCACCATCACCCCACCAAAGCCCCAAGATCACCAACACTTACCTCAATTAGCCCCAGATAATGCCGGGTGGATGCACAAGCCCCCCACATAACCCCCAATAACCCCTCCTAGACCGCCATCCCCCCCCACCACCACCCCAGTAACACCGCGGGACTCCAGACAACTCACGGTGAACACACACAACTCCTCCACACTGGCCCAAAACCCCTCACAGCCCCCACAACCCCCTTAAAGTACCCCCACAATGACCATAGAACCTCCACAATGACCCTTAAAGTACCCTCACAAAGACCCTTAAAGTACCCCCACAATGACCCTTAAAATACCCCCACAATGACCCTTCAAGTACCCCCACAATGACCCTTCAAGTACCCCCACAATGACCCTTCAAGTACCCCCACAATGACCCTTCAAGTACCCCCACAATGACCCTTCAAGTACCCCCACAATGACCCTTCAAGTACCCCCACAATGACCCTTCAAGTACCCCCACAATGACCCTTCAAGTACCCCCACAATGACCCTTCAAGTACCCCCACAGTGACCCTTGAAGTACCCCCACAGTGACCCTTCAAGTACCCCCACAGTGACCCTTAAAATACCCCCACAATGACCCTTCAAGTACCCCCACAATGGCAAGAGTGGGAAACTGGCTGATGAAGGGGGTAGGAGAACGACCTTTGCCAGGAAGACTCTTAACTTTTTGTTATTTCTTGGCTTCGCTTTTTTAAGCCAGAGACATATTGTATTTTGTTCTTGTACAGTCCTGTGAGACATATTGTATTTTGTTCTTGTACAGTCCTGTGAGACATATTGTATTTTGTTCTTGGTCGGTCCTGTGAGACATAAGCCCTGCAATTGGGTTTGTTTATTTTTTACTTTGCTCTTTTCTGATGACTTTAGTCACCGTAGGATACGAGAAGGTTTTCGAACGTAAGGTACTTGGTCCTCCCGTTATACATTTTTGTTTGTTTGTTTTGTAATAAAGTAAGACTTGCTATTTGACTTCTCGGCATGGGAGAGATATGAGAAAAGAAGAAGACTGTTTTGGCTTTGTATTCACAAACATTCAATTTCCTTTCGTAATTTGTGAGATCTTTTGTTAGAAGGACAAGGAATAGAAGAGGGTAAACACTTCTTATGTCCCTTATTCTTGCCATGGATGTCATTTGCAGGAAGGACAGGGAAAGGCATGCAGACTTCCATGTTTTTCCTGCATAAACAAATCTTTCATTACGACAGGGAATTGATCTGGTTAAATCTTATGGCGTAAAGTATGATATGTTGTTATAAGTAGGACAAGCAGAATGCAAAATAATTTCATGTCATTTGTTCGTCCTGCAATATGAAATTCTTTGTTACGACGGGGAATTGATCACGAATTTAGTGTTGAAGGAGTAACGTGTGATTTGTCTTTACAAGAAAGACAAGCAGGGTGCACAGTTTTCCAGTATCTCTTGTACTTCCTTGAAGAAAAATAATCTCAGTTGGGACACTGGGATTTATCTTAGTTTTTGTATGAATCGCAGAGTTGGTTCCTGATTTTCTGATCTCCATTTGTACTCTAGTACACCATAACATGAAAAGGGAAATACGAAGGGAAAGACTGGAAGATGGATAAAGTTATTCGGTACGGTGACCTTCGTTTCAACCGCCTGACTAATATATTTAGCTGCAGGGGAGGGTTCTCTTAGTGAAAGGTTTGCAGACAGTGTATTAAAAGTTTTAACCCTTTCAGTACCGAGACTTCTTGCTGCTTGCTCATGCTGTGCTCAGATCATTTTGTTCTGCTTACAGGAGACCTCTGGTAGTGATGGGATTTCATCATCATCATCATCCGGACCTCCTTTCCCATCTTAGGGCAGGGTGAGGAGAAGCAATGTCCAGACAACCCAAATTTGCCCGGTCCAATGGGCCACTGTTCCATTCGCTCACCACTCAAGCCCCCGGAATCCTGGCTGTATCTGATACACCAAAAACATTCACCACGTTTTGTAGCTTCATAAACGTATTCGATTTATGTTAGATAATTGGCGTTCTACTACCTACTACCGTAGAGTTTATGTAGTATGTACTGAAGTTCTTTTAGCATATTTATTATTATTATTAATTATTATTATTATTATTATTATTATTATTATTATTATTATTGTCGTTATTATGATAATTATTATTATTACTCTAAGTTGAAATAGTAGTAACGCAAGCTCGTTGTTACCCTCTCTGGTAGCTTGACGGTCGAAAGCAAAAGGAAACCTCGTACAGTATATACCCCCACCACATACTGTGCTGCGTGTAAACTGTAGACAGGTGCAGTGCAAGTCGTGATGTGTTATGTCAGGCGGCCTCAGTCTAGATCATATGGAGGACATTACCAGCTTAGATCTGGTTTTTATATTACGCGCTTGTGTCTGGGGATGAGGAGGGGGGAAAGATGAGATTGCTGACTGGTGGGTGTGGAAGTGCAGGTAGGTTGCTAATTTATCTCTTTAATTCATATGGTTGGGAGGTGTTGAACGGTATCTGATACAAGTTATAAGGATGATGATGATGATGATGATGAGGGTAATACGGCTGTTAGATTTTTATGTTTGTGGCTCTGGATAGGCTATGGTGGTTACTATGTTAACAGCCTCAAATTGTTGGTAATTATACAGTAAAAGGTGGACGCGTTATGCAAAGGTGTGTGAGTTTTATTCTTGCTGCCACGTGACGATAATATCCAGCCTTAAGGAGTCCCCAGGTAGGCCAGGCAGGAGATTAATGAAGGATGAATCTAATCCATCAGTTTTTAAAAGTCTCCCCCAAATTGAACACACAACCGTTCGCTGGTGGCAAAAAAGATGTGCTCGGTCTCAAGGGCTAAAGGAAAACAGAGATGCTGATATTTGAGTAAGGTGAGTGGGGACAGGACAGGGCGACATGAAGGCGATTTGTTTGTGGCCACCCCTTACGGGATTAAGGAGTCTGGCAATAGATAGATAGATAGGTAGTGGTTGTTGGTTGGGTATGTTGATGGTAAAAACGTGTACATATCATTTTAGTGTTATATTAGTGCTGGTAGTGGTTGAAATGTTGGTAGTATACCCTAGTTGTTTTAGTAAGTAGCCATGAAATCTCTCTGTCTCTGTCTATGTCTCTGTCACTGTCTGTCTGTCTGTCTGTCTGTCTCTCTCTCTCTCTCTCTGTCTGTCTGTCTGTCTCTCTCTCTCTCTCTCTCTCTCTCTCTCTCTCTCTCTCTCTCTCTCTCTCTCTCTCTCTCATGGCAGGAACAAGTCTAAAATTGTATTCCTGGTCACCCCCGAAGTCTTAATCAACTAGGAGACATTCAAAAGAGATTGCCACCACTAAATATCCACCCACACCCACACCCACCCACCCACCCACCCACACACACACACACACACATTCTCTTTTCCTCTGTTTGTCATTGTTCTTTACACTAATCCTTTCCACCCTTCCAGGAATTTATCAGTCTCTCTCTTACTGACTCGCTCCCTCGCCAGCCTGTGTCCCTGAGCAAGACAAAGTGCCAGAGTGATGGAGTGTTGGTGCAAGTACGGTAAGGTCCCATAATTTTAGTTTCAATGTCAGCTGCGTTTTACAGTATGATAGTGTTAAAGTGTCAAAATCCCGGAGTGCCAATCTCAAAGTGCCGGAATGTCAGTGTCAGAGTGCCGTAGTGTTAGTGTAAAAGTGCCAGAATGTCAGTGCCTATGTGTCAGTGTCAGAGTGCCGGAGTGTTAGTGTCAGTGTGTATGAGTGTCGGAATGTCGGTGTCAGAGTGCCAAAATGTCAGTGCCAGAGTGCCACTGCGTCGTCGTGGCCAAGCAGGATCGACTTCACTTAAAAGTTGGACAATTTATGTGGGTGTGTGGTAAGACGAGGCGGTGTGAAGGTGAACTTGGGTGGGGAGTATGTGTGGGTGTGTTGGGAGACGAGGCGGTGTGAAGGTGGACGTGGTTGGGGAGTTTGTGTGAGTGTGATGGAGACCAGGCGGTGTGTAGGTGGACGTGGTTGGGCAGTTTGTGTGGGTGTTGGGAGACCAGGCGGTGTGAAGTTGGACGTGGTTGGTGAGTTTGTTTGGGTGTGTTGGGAGACTATCGGTGTAAAGGTGGACGTTGTAACCTTATGGGGTGAACAAGTCGCTTGAGTACAAGCGCATGGAAACATCAAGAAATCTGGGCAGGAAAACGACACAAGTTGCCTGATTTCTGTGCTGCACATCTTAATTAAAGCAAATAGATCCTCAAGCGTAACTTACAAGGAAAGCGTCTAGCATTCCAGAAAATTACCATATAAAATATTATATATATATCTATATATATATATATATATATATATATATATATATATATATATAACACCAAATTAGGGAGTGTTGGCTTAGGCTTACAACCGTTCCCAACTTTCAGTTTCTCCTCGTAAATTCTGGAGGAAAATGGCGTTTCTAGTTTATCCTTAACACTGCCATTGGGAAAAATCTGAAAGTAGTTATGAAAAATATGCTTTAGAAAAAAATCACATACTACTGTGACTGTATAGTATTAATATCAACTTAATAAATTCTGGCGTATAAAATGCACAAGAAACTCATGAAACTGTTTAACTGAGTGAGCATATCAACACAATTTTCCACTGTGCCAATTACAGTAATAAAAAAATATATGCTTTAAAAAAATCACGTACCACTGTAACTGTACTGTATTTAAGATCAACGTTAATCAATTTTGGTATACAAAATGCACAAGAACTCAAGAAAAGAAAAAAAAAAAACATGAAACTGAGCAAGCATATCATCACAACTCCCCAAATTAAACTGTTCCCGTCGACTGCTGTAAACAACAGCTGATACTGTTACGTCAGTAACCTCAGACTTCGACATGACTTAATCTTTGTTTCTGAGTGTGTACTATTAAATATGAAAACAAATTACGATCAAATTATATGATGATACTGCAAGAATAGTTGTTATAAAGAAAATCAGTTTCAGTTAATGAATTTTCAACTAATTTATGCATACAACTTCTCACCAAGAAAATGAACACAGGATGTGTGCTGGTGGAATGTCGCTTACCTTTCGGCCTTTATTTTTGTCACTCCCAGTATCCCACCAGCCGCCCAGGGCCATATCATGATGCAACTAGCTGTGGAGCGTGCAGTGCTATCTCAGAACAACTGCCACAATATTTCACAGCAGGGGGCAGAAAAATTAGTTTCCTATTATGATCCATAATTATATTACTGAGTAAGCTTTTTATGATGAATTTACCGTCTTTGGTGGGTGTGCAGCGCTCACCTAGCACACCCAGAGTATACGCCCCTGCTAGAGAGATGCAGGAGCACAGAGTCCTAATATGGGGCTTCGTTAAATTTACGGGAGTGGAGAACCTCGTTTTCGAATGTTCTTAGTGACTTCACAGACATACTCACTCCTGGAAATGCTTCCAAATCTAAAAGTAATCGGACTCAAGGAATTAAGGTCAGTCAGCCATAACAGTTCCATGGTTCCCAAGCATGTTGTTTTGGCCCTGTCCAAGTGTTAAGAAAAATAATGATAAATAATAGGAGAATTCTGAGAGAGCAACCTCCGTACCCACCAAGTGGTCTAAGGGCTGAATGTTTGACTGTCTTGTGACCCTGACCTTCAACAACTCACGCTCAAAATCGAATCACGTCATTCTTGCCTAACCCTTAACCATCAACCAACTTTGGTTCACAACAGATCAAAGCTGTTTGAGTTGACATTGCCCAGTGATCTTGATCTTTGACCATTCTTTTTGTCCTTGACCTTTGACTGGTTGTTCTCGTCATCGAGTCTCTGTATCCTTGTTTTAAAACGAACTCTTCCACAAAGTGACCTTACCTTTGACCTACTGCTCTCCAAATCAATAGGTCAGTGTCTAGGGTGATCCTTAACTCATCCACCAAGTTTGATCCAAATAAGGTCGAGACTGTTTTAGTGATTTGTTCACATATGACACACGAGTCGAACTTTGACTTTGTCCTATGGCCTTGACCTTTGATTGTTCTCCAAACTAAATCCCGTCATTCTTGCCTGATTCTCAGTTCATCCACCAAGTTTGGTTCAGATCAGATCAGAACTGTTTTAGTTGGCCTTGTATGATTCTCAGTTCATCCACCAAGTTTGGTTCAGATCAGATCAGAACTGTTTTAGTTGGCCTTGCTCTTTGGCCTTGGCATTTGACCTTCCCTTGTGACATTGGCCTTTGACTGATTGTTCTTAAAATTAAATCCTTTTATTTTGTCTTCATCCTACACCTTTCCACAGTTTCGTCAACATATGATAAGAATAGTTTAGGTTGACCTTGCCCTATAATACTGAACTTTGACATTTTGTGCTCAAAAACATTTGATTAACCTCTTGCCTGACCCTCAAAATTTCCACCAAGTCTGGTAAATATTGGACTGAAACTGTGAGCAGTTTTGTTAATACTGACACACGCGTGACATTGACCTTTAACTATTTATTCTCAAAGTATAATCACTTCATTCTTGTTTTACCCTCAACCTTTCCTAAGTTTGGGCAAAATTTGATAAAAACTGTATAAGTAGATCTGGCCAGGACAACGTTTGACCCAGCCATGTGACCTTGACGTTTGACCTGCTGTTTTGATAAACAAGAGGTTTACTCATTGGCTGTCACTCAACCCTTCCATCAATTTTGGTTAAAATCGGATAAAGTGTTTGAGTTATTTTGTTTACAAGCAGATAGCCAGACAGAACGACAGACAGACACAAACCGACAAAATCCTAACATCCTCTCCTGCTTTGCCAGCGGGGCACTATTCTTTTGTGGCTAAACCGACTGGATGTTGGGCTATTGTCCTTTGCTGACAGGACAAAGTATTACGACTAAAAACACCAGGGAAATATCATGACTGATAAGCGGTGTGGAAAATGTGGAGCCATCCTCGGTGTAACGACGTCATACGTATGGGAATTTGTGGATAAGACGCATCGTCCGTGTTGAATTTGATATTTGTCTGTGTCTCTTTCCGATATCTGTTGTGCTGCTGTGTTTCACACGCATAATTTGTAAAAATCACTCTTGGGTCATAATTTGTAATTATCGCTCACTTGTTAATATTAATTACAGCTTCAAAGTATAAGGATGGAAAAGGAAATATGATGAGCTTTCATTTACCCCAGTTCTCCTCACAAACACAACCAATCAGCTGCAAGAATAGGACTGGAAACTCAGGTAGGCCTTACCTACAAGATTCAAATGAATTAACTACAGTATATTCAACACTTTTAACCTCTTCGGTCAGAGAACTCTTTTCTATTTGATTCGTGTTACCTGCACGTAACTTATTTTCAGTTTAGGGCAGACGTCTGGTGGTGAAGTTATTAATGAAGGCAACTGCCATCTTTCCATGTTGATTGCCGAGCTGTGACAAGAGTTTAACGCTGGAATGCGGTGATAATTACAAAAATGCGTTGCGGCAAGGATATAGAGCTTGTACTGGTGCCTTGTATAGTCATTGGGCTACAGGAAGTAAGCGAGAAAATCATCTAAAATATCCACCAAGTACTTGGCGTCATCAACTCTCTTGCAGCGTTTTCCATGATCACCGACTTCAGATTTGCAAAAATATATATTTTCAATAGTTTAGTTTTTCTTTGCACTTATTTATTGTGATCTTTATATTTCATCCACCATCGAACATTAATTTTACATGTCTTTCTATATATCCGTCTGTCTATATCTTTGTCTGTCCACCTATCTTTCTGTCTACCTGTCTACTTGTCTATCTACTTATATATATTCATCCATCAGTCTGTCTGTCTAGCTCTCTGTCTTTAACCAGATACATAAACTTATCTACCCGTTTATCAGTCTATTTATCTATCCATCCCTCTTGCCTGTCCTGTCTAGCCGGCCTGCCAACCCTCACCACAATGCTCTCTGTGTCTGTGTCAAAGCTCACTGTGTACCCCACGCCAGGCTCACCTTTTGGCCCTGCACATAACACAAAGCTCTCCGCCTCGCACTGTTGGCATTCCTCACTGATTGCCTGTGTGTGTGTGTGTGTGTGTGTGTGTGTGTGTGTGTGTGTGTGTGTGTGTGTATTGTTTCTTTTCCTCCTCATTGCTTTCACTCCTCACTTCAATTTGCCCATCCCTCCCTCCCTTCACTCTCTGTCTGTCTGTCTGTCTCTCATATTATCCTTTTTCCTCTCCTGTTTCCTTTCCTTCTCTCTCCCTCTTTCCCTCCTCCCACCCCCTCCTCCACCCTCCCTCTCCCCTCTACCGACCTCCATCTCCTTCTGATGTCCAAGTGAAAGCATGTGGACCCTTATAATTCAAATGATCAGGGAGAGTGGAGAGGGTAGGGTACTGCTGTGTAATACAGTATTGTGTAGGGAAGTGTAGTGTAGTGTAGTAGGGTGTGCTGTGTCGTGTTGCGTAGTGGGGTGTATTGTAGTGTGCAGTACAGAATAGTGTAGCAGAGAATATTGCATTGACGCTTTCCTCATTTTTTTAACTGCAAGCACTCTTAATCAAAGCTTTAGGATATTTGTTTGCTTGAGAGATATCGAAACAACTATTTAACAGTGATCTGGCAATAGTTTCCTGCTTTTGTGTTCTCTCTCCCACTTCCTGTACGCTGACCCTACCGGAACAGTGTAATGCTACGTCAGGACCTATGACCTGTTCTGGCACAACTTAGTGTTCTAGTTTTGCCACTTCAAGATGTTTTTATTTAACTCGGGAATGGCATCTCTATGTGATGGAGTTGATCATTTCACTCTGATGATGGAAGTAATATATTATTCATGTTGTTGCCACACAATTCGCTTCAGCTTAAGAGGCACACCTGGATTACAATGGGTTAATGAAGCCTGTGTCTAACTCCTCCAGTTCAAAAAGTCTCTTGAAGTGAATAAACTTGTCTGTTCTCCCTAGGAAAGCATCACAGCACTGGAGGGATTAATGGAGGCTGTATCTAACGCCTTCAGTTTGGCAAGTGATCCAACCCCTACAGTTCAGTAAATGTATATCCAGCCCCTACAGATAATAAAGTCTGTCCTTAGCTGAAAAAAAGTGTCGGGAGATAAGAATTAAATTGACAGAATGTCGTAGGAATGAAGGCAATAGCTCAGTCATCTTGTCCTTCTAACTCCACTTAGTAACAGTGCGTGTAATTTGAAGGAGAGAGAGAGAGAGAGAGAGAGAGAGAGAGAGAGAGAGAGAGAGAGAGAGAGAGAGAGAGAGAGAGAGAGAGAGAGACAGACAGACAGACAGAGAGATAAGATGAGATGAGACGAGGGGAAAGGACAGGAAGGCATATTAAAGAGATGGGAAGGGAGATGAGAGAAAAGGAGATGTGAGGGAAATGAGAGAGAGAGAGAGAGAGAGAGAGAGAGAGAGAGAGAGAGAGAGAGAGAGAGAGAGGGGAGAATGAAAGGCTAACGAGAGGGAGATAAACGCAAAATGAGAAGGGTGACAGTGACAGATGTGGGGCGACAGGTGTGCTGCGTCAGGTGTAGAGCGACAGGTTTGGCGCGGTAAGTGTGGAGTGTCCGATGTGGAGTGGTAGGTGTAGAATGACAGGAGTGCAGTGGTAAGTATGGAGCGACATGTGCGGAGTGACAGGTGTGGTGTTAAGCGTGGAGTGACAGGTGTGGTGTTAAGCGTGGAGTGACAGGTGTGGTGTTAAGCGTGGAGTGACAGGTGTGAAGTGGTAGGTGTGGAGTGACAGGTGTGAAGTGGTAGGTGTGGAGTGACAGGTGTGAAGTGGTAGGTGTGGAGTGACAGGTGTGAAGTGGTAGGTGTGGAGTGACAGGTGTGAAGTGGTAGGTGTGGAGTGACAGGTGTGAAGTGGTAGGTGTGGAGTGACAGGTGTGAAGTGGTAGGTGTGGAGTGACAGGTGTGAAGTGGTAGGTGTGGAGTGACAGGTGTGAAGTGGTAGGTGTGGAGTGACAGGTGTGAAGTGGTAGGTGTGGAGTGACAGGTGTGAAGTGGTAGGTGTGGAGTGACAGGTGTGAAGTGGTAGGTGTGGAGTGACAGGTGTGAAGTGGTAGGTGTGGAGTGACAGGTGTGAAGTGGTAGGTGTGGAGTGACAGGTGTGAAGTGGTAGGTGTGGAGTGACAGGTGTGAAGTGGTAGGTGTGGAGTGACAGGTGTGAAGTGGTAGGTGTGGAGTGACAGGTGTGAAGTGGTAGGTGTGGAGTGACAGGTGTGAAGTGGTAGGTGTGGAGTGACAGGTGTGAAGTGGTAGGTGTGGAGTGACAGGTGTGAAGTGGTAGGTGTGGAGTGACAGGTGTGAAGTGGTAGGTGTGGAGTGACAGGTGTGAAGTGGTAGGTGTGGAGTGACAGGTGTGAAGTGGTAGGTGTGGAGTGACAGGTGTGAAGTGGTAGGTGTGGAGTGACAGGTGTGAAGTGGTAGGTGTGGAGTGACAGGTGTGAAGTGGTAGGTGTGGAGTGACAGGTGTGAAGTGGTAGGTGTGGAGTGACAGGTGTGAAGTGGTAGGTGTGGAGTGACAGGTGTGAAGTGGTAGGTGTGGAGTGACAGGTGTGAAGTGGTAGGTGTGGAGTGACAGGTGTGAAGTGGTAGGTGTGGAGTGACAGGTGTGAAGTGGTAGGTGTGGAGTGACAGGTGTGAAGTGGTAGGTGTGGAGTGACAGGTGTGAAGTGGTAGGTGTGGAGTGACAGGTGTGAAGTGGTAGGTGTGGAGTGACAGGTGTGAAGTGGTAGGTGTGGAGTGACAGGTGTGAAGTGGTAGGTGTGGAGTGACAGGTGTGAAGTGGTAGGTGTGGAGTGACAGGTGTGAAGTGGTAGGTGTGGAGTGACAGGTGTGAAGTGGTAGGTGTGGAGTGACAGGTGTGAAGTGGTAGGTGTGGAGTGACAGGTGTGAAGTGGTAGGTGTGGGGTGACAGGTGTGAAGTGGTAGGTGTGGAGTGACAGGTGTGAAGTGGTAGGTGTGGAGTGACAGGTGTGAAGTGGTAGGTGTGGAGTGACAGGTGTGAAGTGGTAGGTGTGGAGTGACAGGTGTGAAGTGGTAGGTGTGGAGTGACAGGTGTGGAGTGGCAGGTGTGAAGTGGTAGGTGTGGAGTGACAGGTAGGAAGTGGTAAGTGTGGAGTGACAGGTATGAAGTGGTAAGTGTGGAGTGACAGGTGTGGAGTGACAGGTGTGGAGTGGTAGGTGTGGAGTGACAGGTGTTACGGTCAGGGGGCGAAACCATAACATCAATGAAACCTCTCTTAAACCAACTCAGATCTCAAGGCAATTATCCCAGGTTCTCAGTTCCATATACAGTAGTAACCCCAGCCAGGAATCAGCCACTTGCAAGACATCGTATAGTGATTTCTTAAATAAAATCAGAAATACATCACTTATGTTTTAAAGTCACTGTGAATTAACTGGTTTATGATGTGTTAATATCATAGACAAAAGAAATGGAATAGTTCAAAGTTACATAACAAAACAAATTATTTACACTATTCACATTAATACAAAACCTAAGTAATTTTCAAATCAAACATGAAAACAAGTGAAGCCCATAATGAACTCAATCTTATGGTTATTTATACAGATACATTAGGGATATGAGCTGCCAGGAAATATTAGTCTCTGGTAGGGGTCAGGAGCACAAATACAAAAAATCATAGACAATCACAGCCAACAAGAAAAAAAATAGTAACTTAGCTGAGAACGTGGCACAGAAATGTAAACCAGGCAGAGGTGAAAGGTTAATCCACGTGGCACAGAAATGTAAACCAGGCAGAGATGATAGGTTAATCCACGTGGCACAGAAATGTAAACCAGGCAGAGGTGAAAGGTAAATCCACGTGGCACAGAAATGTAAACCAGGCAGAGGTGAAAGGTAAATCCACGTGGCACAGAAATGTAAACCAGGCAGAGGTGAAAGGTAAATCCACGTGGCACAGAAATGTAAACCAGGCAGAGGTGAAAGGTTAATCCACGTGGCACAGAAATGTAAACCAGGCAGAGGTGAAAGGTTAATCCACACACTTCAGGCAGAAAGCAAGAACCAACGTCCGCGGCAGAAAACCAAAAACTAGTAACCTCGTTTCAAATAACCAACACACACACACACACACACACACACACACACACTCAGGCCGGCCCACATCCACACAAAGAAACATAACTGTATCGCGAAGCTCCACGAGCTAATGTTCGAAGCTCTGAGGATCCGATTTACCACAAACCAATGAAGACGAATCCAAGCATGAACAACAACTTTATACTGTTTGTTAGTATAACAAACAAATGTACATAACACAGGTGTGGAGTGACAGGTGTGAAGTGGTAGGTGTGAAGTGACAGGTGTGAATTGACAGGTGTGAAGTGGTAGGTGCGGAGTGACAGGTGTGAAGTGGTACGTGTGAAGTGACAGGTATGAAGTGTTAAGTGTGAAGTGACAGGTGTGGATTGGTAGTTGTAGAGTGACAGATGTGAAGTGGTAGGTGTGGAGTGACAGGTGTGAAGTGGTAAGTATGAGGTGACAGGTGTGAAGTGACAGGTGTGAAGTGATAGGTGTGGAGTGACAGGTGTGGAGTGGCGGGTGTGGAGTGGTAAATGTGAAGTGACAGGTGTGATGTGATAGGTGTGAAGTGGTAGGCGTGGAGTGACAGGTGTGAAGTGATAGGTGTGGAGGGATAGGTGTGGCATGACAGGTGTTGAGTGACAGGTGTGGAGTGACAGGTGTGGAGTACGAGGGGTGATTAGAAAGAAATGACAGTGAGTCCATAAACTTTTATTAGCATGAAGAACTATCAAACTATGACTCACATTCCTTCAAAGTACTCCCCTCCAACCTCTATGCAGCGTTCCATTCTCTTTCTCCACTTCATGAAGCAAGCGTGGTACTCTGAAGACGGTATACTTCGGAGTTCTGAATTGACGGTCCGTGCCAAGTCTTGGATGCGATGAAATTGCTTCCCAGCGATGGCAGATTTAATTTTTGGAAAAAACCAAAAGCCACAGGGAGCCAGGTCAGGGGAGAAGGGTGGGTGGGGGAGCAGAGTTATACCTTGTTGTTCCAGGTACTGCATAGTGAGGCGAGCTTTGTGGGGTGCAGCATTGTCGTGGTGCAGCAAAAGGCAAGACCGACGGCGGGTTGGTGCGGTGTTGGCCTTGTGTTCCAAGACTTGTGGAAGGACCTGGTCTGTGTAGTATTGGGCTGTGATAGTGGACTTTTCAGGCATCACATCCACGCATATTGGTCCTTGAGAATTGAAAAAGATGGTGAAAAGGTGCTTCCGGCTGCGAAATCCTTCCTTCAAAATCTGAGGTCGAGGGTCTTCATCGCCCAACCACACCATGTTTGACTGCTTGTCACGGGTTGTGAAGAATGAAATCCAACACTCATCTCCAGTAGCAACATCTGAGAACCGTTTTGGACCATTTGGTTCAAATTCAGCAAGCCAGACACGACAAATCCTCACCCGTTCAGCCTTTTGCTCATCAGTCAACAAATGGGGTATCCATCGACAACACTTCTTCCTCAGGTGTAATTGTTCATGCACGATGTCATATGCACTCCCATAACTGATATCAAGCTCCAAGGCTAAGAACCTAAGAGTTACAGTTGGATCCTCGTCAATGATGGACCGTGCAGGGACAGTTGTTGCTTCGGTCACGGATGTCCGGGGGCGTCCAGAGCGTTGTTCATCTTTCAATTCAGTTTTTCCTGCTGTGAAAGCACGAATCCAGCGGGAAACAGTTTCCAGGGAAGGAGTAGTGTCTAGATAAACTTGTACTAATTCCCCTCGAATCTCTGTTGCTTTCTTTCCCAGTTTCCACCTCGTAAAAATGTAGAACCTGCAGCCTTCTTTCGAGTAATCCATGTTTCTGGCCAGAGAGCAAAAACAGGAGTGAAGCATTCACTCACAACAATAAAACAAGAAAAGTCAGGCATACGGCGACAAGTTCAAACTCGTAAGGACAGGCAACTCTGCACTCTCCTTGCTCCCCTACCTCCCATCATTCAAGGTTTTCATGTTATAGCACGAACTGTCATTACTTTCTGATCACCCTTCGTAACAGGTGTGGGGTGACAGGTGTGAAGTGGTAGGTGTGGGGTGACAGGTATGGAGGGCAACAGCAGGTATGGATGTGGTGGCTGTTGTCAAGGATAGATGTACTGGAGGGGCCATGACGTCACACTACTAAAGCCAGCGACAAGGCCGCTTCTGCCGCCGCCATATTGGGTCACTCTTCGTCTGTACTGCACAGCAGTGTTGATGCTCCCGTATCTTGTCCAGTGTGCCGGCCTGTCCAGCTTACGGGTGTGCCCAGAGGGATATGAGAGATTCTGTAACCCTTCATCGGTAAATTTTGAAGTTACATAGATGGGTATGTAAATAAGGATAATTGGCCTCAGGATCTTCTTTACATGTGTGTTAATGGATCCTGATATTGGGTAATGTGCCAGGATACTCAGCTTATGAGTGTACTCAAATGAATAAGGAATTCTGTAGCTTTATATCGGATATATACATATGGGTAAGTTGGGCAGAAGACTATTAAATAAGGACATGTAACCGCAGTCACTCAGGATCTCTTGGGCATCTGGTGTTAATTTTCCCACTTATTGTGCAGCAGGCCAGCCTGTCAGGTTTTCGGTACGCCCAGAGGAATAAAAGGGATTCTATAACACTTCACTAGTGACTTAAAGTTATATTTATGAGTATATTAAGAAGAAAGTAGAATTCAATCGAATTTCGATAAGCAGCAGCCGTCGTTCATCCTGTACAGTACGTACAATACATGTGGTGCTACTGCTTCCATATATTGTCCAGTATTCCAGCCTGTCAGCTTGTGAGTGTACTCAAAGAGAAAAAGAAATTTTGAGAGAGTTTTTGAAGTTATGGATGTGGATATTGTTAGTAGAATATTGTATTCACATTCCTAACCCAACACGACTGTCATTTTGTAAACAAATTGCTGCTGACACTGCTGGATTTGTGGTTTTAAATTTTAAGTTTTTATACTGTGAGCCATTCATTACTGCCTTACAGACTATAACTAATATCCCCTTCTACAAATCCTACTAAGAGTAAGAGTAGCGATGCTCTGATTTTACCATTAGGTGATGTCAATGATGTTTGTATACCATGTGAAAAATTGTTCAGAATGCAAACATACTACAGAGTGAAGGGTGTGCTGTACGATATTTGTCCAGAGCAGTGCTTCATGAGCTCAGGAAATCAGTTTGCAGGCATTCTTGCAGAAACTTATTTTTAAATTCCTTACTAGACTTAACAATGTGACTCTTTAGCTAATCATCTGATCATTTTGACCAGTGCTACTGCTGGAAAATATTTTCAGGTTAAGTGCTGTTATTCTTAGAAGGAATGTGCAGGCAGCCTTATGTGGAGGAAAATTTAAAGTTATAAAGTGTAACATGTTTTTTTTGTGTATGTGTGTTTTTTTTTTTTAACTATAAAGATGGATGAAGAGAGAACCTGCTGTACAGTGAGTACTGTGTGCTGAACACTGGTGGTGCTGATGCCACTGTGGCTCAAGTGTATATACTGGTGGTGCTGATGACACTGTGGCTCAAGTGTACATACTGGTGGTGCTGATGACACTGTGGCTCAAGTGTACATACTGGTGGTGCTGATGACACTGTGGCTCAAGTGTATATACTGGTGGTGCTGAGGACACTGTGGCTCAAGTGTACATACTGGTGGTGCTGATGACACTGTGGCTCAAGTGTACATACTGGTGGTGCTGATGACACTGTGGCTCAGGTGTACATACTGGTGGTGCTGATGACACTGTGGCTCAAGTGTACATACTGGTGGTGCTGATGACACTGTGGCTCAAGTGTACATACTGGTGGTGCTGATGACACTGTGGCTCAAGTGTACATACTGGTGGTGCTGATGCCACTGTGGCTCAAGTGTACATACTGGTGGTGCTGATGACACTGTGGCTCAGGTGTACATACTGGTGGTGCTGATGCCACTGTGGCTCAAGTGTACATACTGGTGGTGCTGATGCCACTGTGGCTCAAGTGTACATACTGGTGGTGCTGATGCCACTGTGGCTCAAGTGTACATACTGGTGGTGCTGATGACACTGTGGCTCAGGTGTACATACTGGTGGTGCTGATGCCACTGTGGCTCAAGTGTACATACTGGTGGTGCTGATGACACTGTGGCTCAAGTGTACATACTGGTGGTGCTGATGACACTGTGGCTCAAGTGTACATACTGGTGGTGCTGATGCCACTGTGGCTCAAGTGTACATACTGGTGGTGCTGATGACACTGTGGCTCAAGTGTACATACTGGTGGTGCTGATGCCACTGTGGCTCAGGTGTACATACTGGTGGTGCTGATGACACTGTGGCTCAAGTGTATATACTGGTGGTGCTGATGCCACTGTGGCTCAAGTGTACATACTGGTGGTGCTGATGCCACTGTGGCTCAAGTGTACATACTGGTGGTGCTGATGACACTGTGGCTCAGGTGTACATACTGGTGGTGCTGATGCCACTGTGGCTCAAGTGTACATACTGGTGGTGCTGATGACACTGTGGCTCAAGTGTACATACTGGTGGTGCTGATGCCACTGTGGCTCAAGTGTACATACTGGTGGTGCTGATGACACTGTGGCTCAAGTGTACATACTGGTGGTGCTGATGCCACTGTGGCTCAGGTGTACATACTGGTGGTGCTGATGCCACTGTGGCTCAGGTGTACATACTGGTGGTGCTGATGACACTGTGGCTCAGGTGTACATACTGGTGGTGCTGATGCCACTGTGGCTCAAGTGTACATACTGGTGGTGCTGGTACTACTTCAGTGCGTACTACTTCAGGTGTAGTGCAGTACATACACCGTGCAGGGAACCGCTGCTCCGGTGTGGTAGTCAGCACCTCACCAAGGTTGGACCAGAATCCTTGCCTTGGCGAGGTACAGGGAAATGCAAGGAGGTTTGGTTCCTGGGTGGCCGCCGCAGCTGCCTCGCTCTACTCAGGGTACACAGCACAGCGCCACCATGTGCAGGCTCCTTCTCGTCGCTGATGTCGTAAGTAAATGTTGATAATTATTATTACACACGAATACCCAGTGTGTGTGTGTGTGTGTGTGTGTGTGTGTGAAAGGGAGGGTAATTGCCCGGGTTGTATTAAACGAGTTCAATTAATGTCAATATTCATACCCCAGAATCTCTATCTATTTGTCTGTCTGTCTGTCTGTCTGTCTGTCTGTCTCTCTCTCTGTCTCTCTCTCTCCAAATCAACGGAACGAGCATCCAGATGGGGGAACATTAAAGGCAATCGCCACATATCATTAAGTGTAATGTTTATTCACCAGCAAATGACGTGACCAGGTAACAGTTTCTTACAGCACTGGAGGGATAGGTAGAAAGATAGATACATAGATAGATAGATAGACTGAGAGACAGACAGACAGACAGAGGGTGGAATAGCTGAATCTACGTTAGGAGAACTGAAGGATACGGAATGAGAGTCATATTTTCATTGTGGCCACCACAAGACGATTTTATTCAGGCTGTGACATTTTACTTTTCCTTGAGGGTTTAATGAAAGCTAGGCATGTCGCTATTTTTAATTCTTACAAACGCCTGACTATTTTATTCGTTGGGGAAGATTAATGATACACGAGGGTTGAATAAAAGCCATAGACACAACAGCGGTCTTCAATAGTCCTTCCCTCAATACAAGCTTTCTTCTCCTTAGAGCTTTGTGAAATTCTCCCTGATGACTGTGTTGTTAAGTATATTGTATCTAAACCTTCCACTTCAAAAGGTTCCCTCCTACCCTGTACAAAATCGTGTGCATCAAGAAGTAATAATGTACAATGGCTGCCCCAACTGTCCACAAGTGAATATAATGCTGTGGTGCAGGTTGATTGAATATCCTGTGTGTCTCAGTTACTGATAGGATTAACTTAACTGTATTGTGTTGCCATGGTAAAGGGTTCTGTGTGTGTGTGTGTGTGTGTGTGTGTGTGTGTGTGTGTGTGTGTATTAATGAGAGTGACTGTATGCATAGCCCTTTTCACTAGGCACTCTGGTGATGGTTTCTTTCTTTTGTGTTTATTCTCTCCCTTTTCCTGAGCGCAGCCGCCCCTTTGACACACAGGAACATCTGGTGTTTCCTTAAGCCTTGTTTTGACACTTGTTTGGGTGGACCAAGTCTGTATTCTCGTGTGTTAAGGACGAACCCAAGCACATATTTCTCACCAGTTTATTTCTGTATCGGGTGTGTTATTTTATTTCTATACTTTGTTTATGCAGTCCATGTTGGCAGATAATCGGTACAATAAACGTAAAGGGTAAAATAATGTGTAACACGTAAAACAAGTAATTAAGGAAGATGTGCCAATAAGCCTTCTAAATCTACGAGAATATGACTATCAGTGTCAGTCCATCTCAGTGTCAGTGCATCTCAGTGTCAGTCCATCTCAGTTCAGTCCATCTCAGTGTCAGTCCATCTCAGTGTCAGTCCATCTCAGTGTCAGTCCATCTCAGTGTCAGTCCATCTCAGTTCAGTCCATCTCAGTGTCAGTCCATCTCAGTGTCAGTCCATCTCAGTGCCAGTCCATCTCAGCGTCAGTCCATCTCAGTGTCAGTCCATCTCAGTGTCAGTCCGTCTCAGTGTCAGTCCATCTCAGAAGTGTTCCGTTCAAGGAACACGTCTCGGGAAAGAGCCAGTGCTCCAGACACCTGATACTGACACACACACACACACACACACACACACACACACACACACATACAGCTGTCCTCCCGCTACAGAAGACAACGCCTGATGTACCAAAAAGGATACAGTTTTTCCCATTGTCTTTGTTGTCAACGTGTGTGCCTGTGCAGACCAGTCCTGGATCCGCAGACTTTGCCAAACAGTCACAATGCCAAGTCCGGGTTTGGCAGGAGAATTCTGTTTTGGTTGTGCCTCTGTGGTCTATGCTGTTCTCTGGCCAGGTTCCTGCTTCGTCAAGATGAATGGTTCCTATGCTGCAGAGGGCATGACATTTTTTTTTTTTTTTTTTGTCCGAGGCATTGGTTTCAAGATCTTTTGGTATGATGTTGCATTTCTTCAGACTGTCCTTATATGGTCATTATATCTGCTCTCCTGTCCCCGTGGGTTGCGGTGTGATGCAGGGAGTTGGCCATATAGAACCTGGAGGGGAAGGAGGTGCTCGGACATGCTAAACACGTGTCATACCCATCTCAGCTGCTTTTTGGTTGATTCGCCTGCTGGAGAATTTGTGAGTGTGGGACTTCATCCTCTCATGTGAGTCCTAGGATGAGTGTAGGCATCGGATGTGAAACGTCTCAAGCTGTTTGATGTGACACCGGTAGGAGGTCCAGAATTCAGCACCGTAAAAGAGGGTGGGGAAGCATACTGCCTCATTTCTTATACTTTTGTCTCAGTTTTCAAGTTGGTATTTTCAAAGACTCTGGATATAAGACGTCCAAAACAGGCTGAGGAGTGGTAGATTCGTCCAAGGACTTCTGCAAAACTGTTATGTTTAGCTGTAATCACATTTCCAAGGTAAGTAAAATTCTCCACCTATTTTACATTTTTACCATTTCTCTGAAAAGTAAGAGGTTGTTTCTTTAAGATATTATTTCTGTTTTACTGACATTTATTCACAGCCCATTACATAGTATATATGGGAGACAACGGCGAGACTCTGTTGTAGGGTTATGGGGTATGGCAAGAACAGCATACTTATCAGCATATTGCATGAGTAGCTCTAGGAAATGAGCCATTTCAGTCTTTGTGCTTGAAAATGTCGGATATTAAATAAGTTACCGTCTAGATGGAACTTAATTTTTATTCGATCATCAGGGTTCATTTGTTGTAGACTTGAAAGGGTGACTGCTGTGAGGTAGATGTTGAAAATGACAGGAACCAGGACACATCCATGCTGAATGTTGAAGGGTTAGAATTTGCTCCCACCTAACACTCAAGCATTCATGGTGTCAAGTAGGCTCTTCAGAATGGTAAGAAATTAGTTTGGAACTCCAGAGCTTGAAAGAGTATTCGATAAAAGTTCTCTACTGACAGCGACTAATGCTTTTGCGAGGTTGGTGAATGTATTATGTAAGTCATGGTTCTGATCGTGGCATTTTTCTTGTGTTTGTTGGGCAACATATATTATATCACAGATGCTTCGCTCCTACCGAAATCCACATTGTGTTTCAGGAAGTGTTGATTCAGATGTTTTGTCAGTCTGGATAACATTATCTCGACTGGTACTTTGCTAGCATTCACAAGCAGGGAGATGCCTCTGCTGTTGTCACAATGTGAGTGGTCCCCTTTCTTGCTGTAAATGGTTACATTATCAGAGGTACACCAATCAGATGGAATTTGTTCTTGGTTCCGGATAGTCAGTATGAGATTATGGAGGCACTGCTGAAGTAACTGGCCACACTCTTTGATTAGTTCAGATGGTATGCCATGAGGTCCAAGCTTTTTGTTATTGAGATCAGATGGCCTGAACAGTTTCTGCAGGTCTAGATGGAACACTGATATCTGCAAACTTGAGGAGAATTTAGGATGTTATCAAGGATATCGTGCTTCACCGGGTTTCTTCGATTTAGTATAGTGTTGAATTGTTTTGACCACCTTTCTAGGACTGCTTGTTTGTCTTTCAGGAGTTCTCCTTTGGCTTATAAAACAGAGGCTATGTTGTGTTTGATTGGCCCATAGATGGTCTTCATGGACTTGCAGGACATATGTTGGTCATTAATATCAGGCAGCTTTTGCAGTTCTTTTGCTTTCTCAGCCCTCCATTTGTTCTCCATGTCACGCAGTTTTCCGTGGGATTCTTCTGAGATTCTAGAATTCAGTTTTTAGGGCTATGAAGCCACGATGAGCCAGTCAGTTGTTATGTGCTCTAATCTTAGTAGCAAGATTATGTATGTCCTCAGCATTTGCATCTAATCAGTCTTTATGGCGGCAAGTGGAGAAGCCTAGGGTTTCTTCCGCAGTGCTTTGAAGAATATTCTTAATGTTCAGCCACATTGCGTCTAGGTTCGTTGCAGTGTTGTGTGGGTCAAGTGGTGAGCATTAAGAGAATCTCTGTAATAATGATGCAGGTGATGCTACACGCTGCTGCATCCTACTGTAGTTTGGTTTCTTGGAAGATGGTCGTTGGCACATTTGTTGGCGTATGGCGAGTTGCAGTTTGGTGAGTATACGGTTATAGCCTGTTAAGCACTCAGCACCTCTGTTAGCCTGGGTTATAAGAACTTCTCTTTAGTCTCGTTGCCTTACAATGACATAGTCAATTAGGTGCCAGTGTCTAGACCGTGGGTACATCCATGTGGTCTTGTGTTTATTCTTAAGTTGAAAGACAGCGTTGGTGCTGACAAGACTGTGTTCCGAGCATAAAGCCCTGTCCACACGAGCGGGCAATGCCCGCGGGCACAAGCGAGCAGTTTACCTGTTGACGGGCTCACCGCTTGTGCCCACGGGCAAATGCGTAATTTGCGACGGGCAATTTTCGCATTTGCCCGCGGGAACAAGCGGTGAGCCCGTCAACAGGCAAACTGCTCGCTTGTGCCCGCGGGCATTGCCCGCTCGTGTGGACAGGGCTTAAGGAAAGCAGTCTACGGCTATTGTTGCTTGTATTACAACACCATGGCGGCCTATAATGCCTTGCCAAATGTGATTACCTTTTTCTACTCTGGCATTAAAATCTCCAAACAGAATGAGTTTGTTATTATGTGGTATGGTAGCATCCAGAGAGGCATAATAGGAATCCTTGATGTCCTCAGAGCCAGGAGTTGGGGCATAGGCACTGGTGAGTGTTGTATACTGGCCTTTGGAGAGTGGCATGCACCAGGACATCACCTCTCTGATATAACCACAGGCGAATCTTGCATCTTCTGTAGTGGTTGCTTCGGACTGCAAAGTCAATGCCATGGTTTCTTCATACATTGTCTGGGTATCCCCTCCAGAAACAGGTGTACCCTTCTCCTGCTTCTAATAGGTTGCCCTCTCCTGAGAGACAAACCTCAGACAAGGTAGTAATGTCAACTTCGTATCTTTTTAGTTCATGGGCAATAAGGGCAGCCCTACTGTGTGGTCATGTGTCTTGGTCAGTATCAAGCAAGGGTCTTATATTTCAGGTAGCAAGAGTCAAAGGGATTCTTTTGGTTTTCGACTGCAGTGTGAGATGCCATGACAAACGCGGTTGTCTTTCCACGTGGTGTGGAACAGCAAATGTTTAGGTTAGCTTTTCTAAACTCCTCCCTGACAGGGATAAGCAGTTGGGCGTCTATATCCGGCATTTTAGTTGCACTGGATGCTGCCAAAGGCAGGACCTTCTCCTATGGCATCATGTCAGTGACCACTGGGCCAGTGTCACCAATGTGCAGGACTCAAGCAGGTGACTTCTAGCCACATCCATCACCTTGCCATCACCCTATCCTGTCACCACAGGTCTTTCTATTTTGGTGAAAGGATGAAAAGTGAGGTGAATATATAGGACTACATAACAGATAGATAGATAGATGACATTTGGTGGCAGCTACCCGGGACTTATACAATTATACCTGTTTAATATTTCCAAGACAAATAAAAATAGTCCCATACTATTCTTTACCTCTCCTGTCACTACATGACATCTGGTGGGGAAACTACTACAAGATATAAAAGCCGCTCGACGACAAGTCTAAAATATACTTCTCTACAAGTAACTACAAAGTCTTTATGACATTTGGTAGCAGCGAACGTATACGAACCTCGTCTACGAATCAACATTAAATTCCTACAAAATATCAAGATTGAAAAGAACCAACAATATCAGCTCCTGACAGTATTCTCTCCATCCTGCCCCCTCCGTCTCCCAGATCATTACGCTGATGCAGAGGTCAAGAGATCACTCGACGCCTTGCACGTAGCTTAACGACAAACCAGCAAATCTGCGGACATCGTCTCCGAATTAAAAGCAAATTTCTACAAAAGCAACCGAGACTACAAGATTAGCTTCAGTTCTACAATCAACTACAGCCATCTACAATCAACTACAATTAACAACTCTACGTCGTCTGTATAATCTTCTACACGCACCTACAAGTAGCGGCAGTCTTCATCCCACAACGAGTAAATCACTAGAGAAAGGACCGAGAAAACTTCCACATAGAATAAAGGGAACAAACAAACGAAGAGTGAGACACGACTCACAACTCATCTTCACTCAAGTTACTCATCGCTACTCATTCACTCACCACAGCTACCAGTGTGGGAAGCCGACGTCACCATGTGCTGAGATGACATCACAACGCGAGTCTGCCATGCCAAGCAACGTGTGACTGACACCAGGCTCTTCTCACCCACTACTCATTACTCATTATTCACATAGCTCCTACTCATATTCACTTATTTTCACAGTTAAGTTGGAAATTCGACGTTCTATGCTGAGGTTTGCCTGGGACAGCCGTTAACCACTACAAATACCAGGCCATGGAGTTTCCTGAGTAATATCGTCCATCAACACACCACTAGAATTATCAAGAGATCTTCAATCAAACCTGTATTTTCTTCCGAGATCGACTTTTGTATCGACACACCTCTACGATCTGTATCAAGTGGGTAAAATTATACTTGCTCATTTCTTCTTAGTGCTAAAATTAGCTATATTCAACTTATTTACTCATCTAGTTTGCTAGGACATAAATAAACAAGAGGCGTATTTCATAACATCATATCTTAATGACAGGAATATTTTCGCCACCACCCACGTTAATACCAGATGACACACAAATTGCCACAACATCAGACTCACAATTAAGAGACAGCCCACCCATTGTACAACCCACACCACACGTTATAGATAAGGAAACAAATACGGGAGTTTCGGATGATGAGTGGGAAACCCCTTCAGACGTAGAGAGTATCGACTTTGCAGCTGCCTTGAATACGTATGCCAATATACTTAACAGGGTTCACCGGTCCGGTCATACATATTCTACCATTCCCTCACATAACGATAAACTCGTACAAGTTGAATTAACAGGGCAATCATTAAATATGAATCAAGAAACAAATACTGCTGATCTAAAAACCACACCTCACGTTTTTGTGTATTACGAGGATAAGACTGCCCCAAAATTCTCTGGCACAGACAAGGATCGCATTGATGTCATTTCATTAATCAGTCAGTGCGAACAAATGTTCATCAAGCGCCACATACTAGATGAACAAGAGAAAATTGCTATTTTTTCATCTTGCATAAGCCAGGAAAGATGTCCAGCAAGCAATTTATTGCGCTCCGATAAGCTACATCGTGCTAGGACATATGATGAATTTAAAACTGAATTTCTGAAGAAATTTTCTGGAGGTATGAACTTCTTGCCAGGTATAATTCCAGAATTACATAAAATTGTAGATCTTGTAAGGGAGCACACTACAAACCATGTGCTCAGTGAAATAACTGCTGATGTCTCCACAATCAAGAGAACCCTATTAGCTACTCTGGAGAATTCTAAGTGGATAACAGAGGATGGAAAGATGTCCCCAGACATCGTCGTGGACATCATTGGTTATGTAGCTGCCTTGTGTAAATTACCTGATAGAACCCTTAAGATCGCCAAAACAATCGCGTACACCCCAGGAATGTGCTTACTAGACTTAATGAACGAGGTAGAGATGCAGTGCAGTAAAGCAGGTGTGGTCGACACACATGCACATTCTGGTAGAATCAGGGTACCTGAGACAGTATCAGCTGTGAAAACATCACCACCGACCCCAACCAGAGAACAAACTCGATCGCGACCAGAAATGAGGCAGCCCAAACAAACAAAGACGCCTAGACCTCGTTCCTACACGCCTTCCTACAGGCAGTTTCATAAGTTTTCGCGCAGCCCGAGCAGGTCTCGCGCCATAAACAACACTTTTTATGGGAAATCACCTCGTAGGTCACAGTCAAGGGATAGGTCCATTCTGTGTCATTACTGTGCAAAACCAGGACACACAAGGTATGAATGCTTTATCAAGGCAAAAGAGGATAATCAAAAGACACAAGGATTTGGTCCTTACTGTAGGCATCATAGATACCAAGGGCACTGGACTAGTGATTGCAAAACAGTAGAAAAAATTGTGTCTATGTTCAAATCGGGGGAAGACCAAGTCATGACAAAAACGAACAAACGTAAGGAAGAACAAGGTTAAACTTCACATAGGAGGCATGTTGGGAAATGAGTGTATCTTGATACCAGCTGTATGTGAGGATCAAAACGTTTCCTTATTTTTAGATACAGGCTCTCCAGTGAACTTAATAACACATGAAGAACTAAATAGAATTCTTAAAAATAAAAAGAAAGTAACTTTTCTGGATGAAGCTGATTTAGAATTATACACAGTAGATGGTCAAGAGATTACAGTAAAAGGTATGATAAGATTAAATCTCAGTTTCACAGAAACTACAAGACCATTCTCTGCATTGTTCTATATCGTTGAAAACTTAGCAATTAAAGCTCATATGTTACTGGGCTTAAGATCCATGAGAACTGAGAACATAACTATACTCCCACAAATGAATGGAATAGACTTTGATAATGAATTCATAGAGGAAATACTTTCAGAGCCCTCACCGATTGGTAGAAGAGAGCCAAAAAGAATTGGTAATATTAAAGGCTTTAACAAACATACACAAACAGATGAGTGTATAGATCCACTCCCACCACCAACCCCATCCTCCAGAATTAATGACCCAGATAACAGTACTGATATATCAATTTTTCCAGCCCATCTCACTAATGATTTGGTTATATCACCTAATTCATACATGAAGGTTACCATAAAGAGCAAATTACGGAATAGTACTGTTCTTGTCTTAGAAGAATTATGTAAAGTAAAGGGATTGTCAGTAGAAAACGCATTATGTCATACGAACGACGAAGGGCTAACTCAGATATTCATTATTAATCACATGAATGGGGAAGTTCAGTTGAAGAAGGGAACTTGCATAGTTAATATTGAAAAATGTTTCGCCCCTGTGAAGGAAATAAATATTGGTGGAGTAACAAGTGAGATCAAATCTACGGATAGAGAACGAATAAAAGAGAATTTAATTCACTCAGGTGAATTTGACGAAGAAAATGATTTGTTAACCCTGCTGGAAACACACAGGGACACCGTAGCACTGCCCGGAGAACAATTAGGGTGTACTAACTTGATTAATCACATGATTAATGTGCACCCAGAAACACCACCAATTTTCGTACCAGCTTATCGCATACCACACTCCCAACGTACACTTGCAAATCAGTATGTCGATGAAATGTTAAAGCTTGGAATTATTGAGCCTTCAGTTTCTCCGTGGAACGCTCCCCTTTTCTTTGTGCCCAAGAGAAATGGAGAAATGCGTGCGGTAGTAGATTACCGTAAACTAAATAATCACACCATCCCAGACAGATTTCCCATGCCATTGCTAAGTGATGTTCTACAGAATATTGGTCCTGAGAATAATATATTCTCGACCATCGATCTCCTAAACGGCTACTATCAGATTCCGGTATCTCAGGAGTCACGTAAATACACTCCCTTTTCAACAAACAGAGGCCATTATCAATATACAAGAATGCCAATGGGACTGAGGACAGCCCCAGGTACGTTCCAGCGTCTTATGAATTACGTATTGTCCGGAATTTTAGGACAAGGCATATTTGTTTATCTTGACGATATTATTATCGCAACGAAGAATATTAAGGATCATCTCAGGAAATTAGACTTACTCTTACAAAAGCTTAGTGATGCTGGATTAAAAATTAAACTTTCTAAATGCAAATTTTGCTTTAAGGAAATAAATTTCTTAGGCCACAAATTAAGTTCTGATGGTATTCACACCACTGATGACAAAATACAGGCAGTGAGAGATTTTCCTGAACCCACTACGACTGACGAAGTTAGACAATTTTTAGGTCTGGCTGGGTACTATAGGTCCTTCGTACCACAGTTCTCTCATATAGCTTTCTCTCTATTCCAACTACTCAAAAAAGATGCTGTATTCCAATGGGAAGAAGAACAAAAAAGGGCATTTAACAATCTAAAAATTAAACTAACGAATGCACCTTGTTTAGCATATCCGAATTACACGAAATCATTTCTTATTTGTACAGACGCATCAGTTAAAGGATTAGGGGCTGTACTGATGCAGGAAGATAAAGAGGAAATCAACCAGTTGCATTTGCCAGCAGACAGACAAGAGGTGCGGAGAAAAATTTAGCACTACAGACTTAGAAGGCACTTGCAGTGATTTTTGCATTACAAAAGTTTCGAGATTTGGTATATGGTTACAGAAATCCACTTATTCACCGACCATAAACCACTGGTGGGTATGTTTAAAGAAAAACTCCTTTCTGGGAGGAGAGCAAGATGGAAATGTACAGTTGAAAACTACAATGTACAAATACATTATATACAAGGTAAAATGAATATAGTAGCTGACGCATTATCTAGGAACCCGAACACAATTCAGGTCGCAGGCGTTAGATCTCAAAGGAAATATCCCAAACCACGAGGATATCGCAAAGGCACAAAGACTTGACCCAGTATGGTCAAAAGTAATATACAAGTTAGAAAGTGGAGATGACATACAATTACCCAAACTGCATGTCCCACCTGAACAATTCACAATGGTCAATAATACATTATACAAAATTAACTCTAAACAACCAAAACGCCAAAGAAATACTAACCAGTTGGTAGTACCTAATGACATGATACCCCAAGTATTACGAATGATACACGACAGCCCACATGCAGGACACCCTGGAAAGGATAAGACATTCAACCAAGCCCAGCTATTATATTACTGGCCTTCATTACGAAGAGATATAAACAATCATATAGACAGATGCGAATCATGTGCGAAACACAAAGGATACCCAGTCACACCTGCACCGATGGGTAATTACCCTGTACCACATCAACCATGGGACGTTGTCGCTGTTGATTTACTCAAGATGCCATTATCATACAATAATAACCTATACTTATTCGTAGCAACGGATCATTTTTCCCGTTATGTCATTTTAGCTCCAATTAAAGATAAGACAGCAGAGACAGTAGCAAAGGCAATAACAGATAATGTAATATGTCGCTTTACTACCCCAAAGGTATTAATAAGTGATAATGGAGGAGAATTTAATTCTGAGATCTTACAAGAAATATGTAAACAATACAACATTAAAAGGTTAACGTTTTGGCCTATCACCCAGCATCGAATGGGTTGGTAGAGAGACAAAAATAAAAAGGTATTTGTTGTGCTAAGTCACATTCTCAGAGTAAATTTTTCATGATGGGATGATTGGATTCCCAGAGTTGTGGCCTCCATTAATGGGTCTATAAATAAATCCATTGGTGACACACCACATTTCCATTATATATGGCACAGATAAAAAATTACCATATGAGCTCCTAGAAGGTGACAGCATGCCTATATACAATTACGATGATTACTCTAAACTCCGTTTACGTGAATTCCAGGACATTCTACAAAAGAGTGCAAAAACAATTAACGATGTCCAAGGAAGAAATGACGGAGGCATTTAACAAGAAGGCAAAAGATTCACCTATCAGCTTAGGAGACATTGTTTACGGAGTCATTCATACGAGAGACAATAAATTATCCCCTAAATTTGAGGGCCCATACAGAGTAATTAACATAAAGGCAAACAAAGTTTTAATTAAGTCACTTTCAAGTGGCGAGGAAAAACAAGTTCATATTGACCATTTAAAACGAGTTTCAAGGGAATTATCACATAATTATTCAGCCTCGGATACGACCGAACAGGTGAACGTACCTCAAGAAACCAAGCAAGAACACAACAATGATTACAAAAAGAAATTAAGGTCATATACCAAACAATCGAACATAGGTGCAACTATTCCAATCAAATCTACAGTACATCATTTACGAGAATTAAATATCGATTTAAACTCCTTCTATAAATGAAATAACAGCCAACCGTAACGCACATCATCACTATCATCAACCACAGCTTTATAGGAAATTAATAGATTTTTTTTTCGGTAGGTTACGATGAAGGGACTTATGCTATGGATTCTCCTATACATAGTAAGAGTATATGCGCACCTAGACCCCAAGCATATAGTACGACAAGGATGCCTCATAGCTCCAACGGCCACGACTACAATCGTCAAGGACGTCATGAGTACTGAAATAAGTCTAGATTACTTGTATGACTTACCTACTTATGTAGAAAGACTTGCGACGCCGATGCGAACTCTGGACTTCAAGATAGGGAATTATGTTTCACAATCACATATCACCAAGGAAGTGGATGAAATGGTGAAGTTAGCGAAATGGAAACTAGAACAGGCGAAGTCAACTATGCTCGTCATGATCCAAGATCTCCCATCTTATGGAACGGAGGTACTGGGCGACAGGAACAATATCCCACGTACTCGCCAAAAGCGCGGTTTGTTCGATCTGGGCGGCGCAATTCTTGGGAACATCTTTGGATTGGCTTCAGAGGATGACCTTAAAGAAATAAACAACAAATTTAATAAGATAGCTCAGGTACTAACATACCAGGATAAATTCATCACAGGACAGAACTCGGCAATGAAGACAATTGTGAAAAATCTGAAACAAGCAGAAAACGTAGCTCTCGAGAGTATAGATAAAATAAATGACTTAGAGGGCAACGTTACTCTTTTCCAGCACTTCTCCATCATCACAGAACATACTGACACGATTCTACTACAATTAGAGAACACTAGAGATCATTTCAGGGCACTTATGCAAGGAATTTCGAATGCTGGTGATGGCAAGATCACGAATGACTTACTCCCAGTTCATGAGCTACGTCAGATAGTTAGTCAAGGCATACATAAACATAAATTGAAGCCATTGTTCCGCAGTAGGGAATTTATGCAATATTACCCGTACTTGGAAGCAACACTAACACCAACATCAGTGATAGTTCATGTACCATTCATCACGGAAGACCTGTTCACAGTATACCAAATACACCCCTTCCCCTATAGAAACAACAACACTTTGGTCATCATCAACATCAACACAGACACCGAACTCATCATGGTCTCCAAGAGACGAGACACTGTCACTTTCGCAAGTGAGTCAACGATTGAGCGAAAGTGCCGCACATCCTTACATGCTGTTCATCTTTGTCCTGCGTACATTTTCACGTTTCAGCCTACTGATACGGTCCCTTGTGAAATGGCTATCATCAGCAATAACAATATTCATCATCATTGCAACTTCACTTTTGCTCCAGATAAACTTGTACACCATCAACGCATTGGACACTCGCAGTTTTTTTATTTCCCTCATAACACATCAGTTTACATAGTCTGTCCAGATATACCACCATCTCATACATCAGCCTCAGGATTATACATAGCACCAGACTACTGTGCGGTATTTACACCATCCATGTCTACTTTTTCCACCATCAATCACTACGCCATTATCAACCATACACACAAACATTTCCACCCACTGCCTGATATGAACTTAAACATGAGCACAAGTATTAAGCTGACTTCACCTAAGTTTGAAACTATGCAGCTGATCAATGAAACAATGAAGCCCTGGGTAGATTTGAGTTTGAGTATGTTCAACCCATATTATGTGTATAGCCAAGCACCTTCTGTCTTTATAATCATCTGCATTGTAGTTGCAGTATTGCTGTTGGCAATGCACAGAATGCATGCAAGAATTGCTAATTTGGAGTCATTGTTTAGTGGGGGGAGAGTTAACATCACAGTTAACCACCCTGAATGAAGTGTATATATTTTGTATATAGTATTATTATATATATAAAAAAAAAATAAAAAAAAAATAATAATAATAATAACACAAAGAAGAATGACCCATATATGACAGACCAGTACCATTATCTTTGAATGAAATATTAATAACTCTTACAATAATCTTAATTTTAAACTATTTTTATTCTTGCATGTATGCATTTCACTATAATATCCCAAGTACATACTGTATTACAGTTAAATAATTTACTTTAATGCATTTATTCCAATATGTATACAACTTATTTAAAATGTAGTATTACTGAATAATCACTATTTACTATGAATAATATATGTATACAATATTCATACAATTATGTTACTTTACAATATTATGTATTTCACTTAATTAGCTTATAAGTTCATTATAATGTGTATGTAGTATGTATTAATATATTATAACTATTAAATGTCGATGGTACGCCATTTTCCGCGCGGCCGAGCAAATATAGGACTACATAATAGATAGATAGATAAATAGATAGATAGAGAGACAGATAGAAGCAGGAAGTCAAATGATGAGAAGGTGTTGTGTCTGCGAGAATCTAGCAGCGCTAAACATGCTTACACGGAGGAAAGCTGACGACAGCGGCCAGTAAGGAGATGATGCAGCTAGCTGTCAGCAGTCCTCTCGTGAGAAAGATCTGTTGCCATGAGGAACATATGTGACACACCCCTACTACACCAGATTTTAGAAAAGAGAGTTTAGAAGGAGACAAGCGACCCTAGAGAGAGGTCGAGACGGAGATTAGCCTTAGAACAGAAAGAGAGAGAGATAGCGAGACAGGGAGGTAGCTACCCGGGACTTATACAATTATACCTGTTTAATATTTCCAAGACAAATAAAAATAGTCCCATACTATTCTTTACCTCTCCTGTCACTACATGACATCTGGTGGGGAAACTACTACGAGATATAAAAGCCGCTCGACCACAAGTCTAAAATATACTTCTCTACAAGTAACTACAAAGTCTTTATGACAAATATAGCAGTGGGCTTGTGCAATGATTGGCTTCGGTGTGATGGTGAGGGTGTGCAGTCCTTACCACCACATGACTTGGCCGTTCTCAAGCCTGTGATGGTGGCATGAAGATTCACGATGATCATCCACTGATCAAGGGTCGCAGGAGTTTGCCAGGAGCTCTGTCTGTCAAGCCTTGCTTTCAGTGGGACTCCGCTCACGGATTTTTCATTCAGGGTTTACTCCCGTAGCCTTAACCCATCCAAGGGCAATCCACAAGGCAGTGGGCTTTGGAGCACTTAGTCTCACCCCCCACTGACGGCCCCTCCAGCATGGGTGACCCTGTCCTGCTGAGGTTGGGGGGATCTCCTCCCGCTGTTTTGGCCCACCAGATTTATGGGGTATGCAAGGCCCCACCACGACAAGGTGCTTCCCGTGGGGACACACACACACACACACACACACACACACACACACACATACACACACAAATATATTCGTACACACACACACACACACACAAATATATATTCGTACACACACAAGCCTTCACACACACACACACACACACACACATATATATATATATTCGTACACACACAAGCCTTCACACACACACACACACACACACACACACACACACACATACACAAATTTATTCGTACACACGTAAGCCTTCACACACACACAGACACACACACACACATACACACACACACAAATATATTCGTACACACACAAGCCTTCACACACACACACACACACACACACACACACACAAATATATTCGTACACACACAAGCCTTCACACACACACACACACACACACACACACACACACAAACATATTCGTACACACACAAGCCTTCACACACACACACAAACACAAATATATTCGTACACACACAAGCCTTCACACACACACACACACACACACACACACACACACACACAAGCCTTCACACACACACACACACACACACACACAGACAAGAGTAGGCAAAACAATGTATTTATTATCCCATTATATTTCCTTCCTCATTCCACTCCTTTTCGTCTGAGCGTTCTCTCTCTCTCTCTCTCTCTGCATTCCTTCTTCCTTCCTCTTCTTCTCCACCTCCTCTTCCCTCACAGCCTTCCTTTATCTATTATCTTTCTCCCCCTCTTCCTCTTCCTCTTCTTCCCCTCTTCCTGACTAACTAAATCTCTCATCCCTCCTCCGGTGATTGTCTTCTCTAATTTTGTTCCCTCTCTCTCCTTCCTTTCTATGCTCCCTCTCTCTCTCTCTCTCTCTCTCTCTCTCTCTTTCCTGTGTCACTTCCTCCCTTCCTTTGCATCGTCCCCCCCGTGTGTGTGTGTGTGTGTGTGTGTGTGTGTGTGTGTGTGTGTGTGTGTGTGTGTGTGTGTGTGTGTGTGATCCCCCGTCTTCTTCATTATTCCTCTTAAGCAGTCAGTCGCTTTCCCTCTTGCCTTCCTGTCCACTCCTCTCCCAGCCTCTCACCCTTCCCTTCCCCTGCCAGTCTCATATAATTTTCCTTTCCATTCCTCTCCAAGCCTTTCATTCTTCCTTCTTCCCCCCGTCTTTCTTTCCCTCTCCATTCCTTTCCCAACTTCTCACCCTATCCCTCTACTCTTCCCTTCTTCTTCCTTTTCCCCTTCTCTTCCTTCCCCCTTCTCTTCTCTATCCATCTCTCCTCCAGCCTCTCACCCTTCCCGCCTACTTCTCTTCCCCTCCTCTCCCGTTCCCTTCCTCATCCCTTTCTCCTCCTTTTCTCTTTCCACCCCTCTCCCAGCCTTGCCCCTCCCCTCCTGTCACTCAGATCTTATGCCCACAACACGTTACAACTCCTCATCCATTTGCATTCGTTTCTCAGACTTCTTCATTCAGTCAGCGTCTTCCCACCTCCATGTCCTTCACACCACCGCACACCGCCCATCATGTGTGAAATAAGTATAAAAAGTTGGAAGCGGTGAAAGTAATGCCCTTACCGACGGCGCACTTAGGGCATAGATAGTCGTAATATGGTTGCCACTGGATAATTCTTAGCCCTTTTTCATTAGCAATTTAGTCTGAACCAACTGCGTACCAGGCGCTGCTCGAGGATAGTCAAGTTCTGGCCAACTGGTGGAACAGTAACACCATGGACAACACTGCATGGCCCACCCAGGCAGATCTGGCATGAATCTTATTTTGTTTTGTCTGGTTTCCAAAAACTTCCAAAGCAATCCATTCCTATTTAACGTAAATATTGTGAAAGCCGTTGATCCTGTAACTGTGTGGATATTATATTGCTGGTGGGAATCGTGGGCTGTAGCCGCTCTCCCAATATCCGCTCTTAGTTCCCATGATGACCAAAGCCTACAAGGGCCTCTCTCTCTCTCTCTCTCTCTCTCTCTCTCTCTCTCTCTCAACACACACACACATTCACATGATTTTCATTTCTTTATCCATATAACTGTGTGTAGCATTTTAGTGGGTGGAGGATGGAGGCTGTGGCCCATCATCGAACCTCAAATGAAATTCCTGTGGTGCCTGCAATCCAACTGCGCCTGCAAGTGTACCCACTGAAAATTCAATTTTTTGCATATATCTGTATCTATATCTATGTCTATCTGTCTATATTATCTGTTTATCTACATATATCTATTTAAATTTATTTATCTGTTTACCTATAAAATGTACTATAATCGAGTGTGTGTGTGTGTGTGTGTGTGTGTGTGTGTGTGTGTGTGTGTGTGTGTGTTATGCAGCCAAAACCGTAAAAAGGATTTTGACGAGTCTTGGCAGATTGGTTGGAAATTGGTCCCAGATCGGCCATTTTACAAATCATATCGACGGATATTTTCTGAACGGGGGGCTTGGCCTTTAATAATTGTTCCAATTTTTGTCACAATACTCACAAATGGAAGAGGCAACATGGAATTTCTGTCGAGTTTCATGCGTCTTTTGAGAGAGAGAGAGAGAGAGAGAGAGAGACAGAGAGACAGAGAGACAGAGAGACAACTGTACATCGGCACTCCGATGTCTGTTACTTCACTGATGCTACGAACAGACAATTTCATTCAGCAGAAAATGGTGGAGCCTGTGATGATGCTGGTGGTAGTCGTGGTGGTGGTAGCCGTGATGATGATGGTGATGGAGGTTGTGGTTGTGGTAGTGGCTGTGATTATGGTGGTGGTGGTGGTGGCGGTAATCTCCCTAGATTCATTCCGCTCTCAATCTTCTTTCACCTTAATATTGGTGGTGGTAGCTGTGATGATGGCGGCAGTGGCAGCTGTATGATGGTGGTGGTGGTGGCGGTGGTGGTGATGGTGGCGGTGGTGGTAGCTGTGATGGCTTGATCAGCCTAGCAATGATCCAGCCTTGTTCCTTCTCCATGATTATCTCCATCTTCTTCTCCATGGAGAAAATGATGCAACGCCACTTAGCAGGTGGTGGAGAAGCCATGGAGACAACAACCAGGACTGTTCACAGGGCCAGGAGGACCTGCAGGCAGCCAGGGCACTGCCACAAAAACCACAAACTCAGCCATCACGCAGAACTAGGGTTGAGTACAGTACAACAGCGAGCACTAGGGCACAGAGCACTTAGGGACCACAAATGAAACACGTGGGACCACAAGCAATGACACAGCACTGGGGGTTGGCACCATGTGCACAGTCGCAATTTCAGAATGACAATAGGCACTAGGACACGAAGCACTGAGTCGTCATAAGCTTTGCAACAATAACAACGAGCGAGGCATAAGAGGCCACAGAGTAAGTCACAGCACTAGGGTTCTGCCACCACATGATCATAAATGCAGGATGCACAGATAGGTCTTAACTATACGGGATCCACGGCAGAGAATGTAAGGTCAGTAGGCTCAACGTGCCGGGTGAGCTGCTTTCATGATGCATTCTGAATGGCAGGCATGTTGCGGCGCGATGCAGGGCATTCCTGGGAGCCGGTTGGCTACCGCGTCTGAACCGGATGATATGCCTCGCCACCAGATATTGCATAGAACGGCCTGTTGCTTCCTGTTCCGGTGCCGGATATTACTTAATTTCGCTGGATATTGCTTGAACAGAGCAGAGCAAAGAGCACTGAATATTGTATTCAGCCAGATATTGCAATGACGAATGAATGAGAGTTCACTTATATATATATATATATATATATATATATATATATATATATATATATATATATATTCTTATATTCCACTCTGTTTAACCGCTTCCTTTTTTTCTGTGTTCTCTTTGTCTTTCCTCATTCTTCTTCCTCCTTTCTTCTAGTTTGTCTGGTTCACCACTCCTTCTTTGGCCTGTCCTCTCAGTCTCTCCTTATTTATCCTTGCTCCTTTCTTCTAGTTTGTCTGGTTCACCACTCCTTCTTTGGCCTGTCCTCTCAGTCTCTCCTTATTTATCCTTGCCTGTGTGTTCTTTTCCTTCATACTGCTTTCCATCTGCCTAGATTCATTACCCTCTCAATCTTTTTTCACCTTATCCTCTCCTTCACGCTTTTGTTCCATTTCACTAGCGTCCCTCCTTCATTTCCCGTTTAAAATATTGTAGTCCAGATTTTTTTATTTGTTTCTCTTTCTAACCGGTATCTTCCTTCATTTGACATTGACCCCTTTCTCCCTCCTCTCTCCTCCTTTCAGTTCCCTCAGCTACCCTCCATTCTTCCCCCTGTCGATGTCCGTCCCTGCCGTGCCCCGGCTTGCCCTGCCCTGGGGTATCGTTCCATGCTTATTGCCCTGCCGAACCTGATCTATCTCGCTACTGAAAAACCCTGCCTTGCCATGCTCTGTTTCTGTTCTGCCCTGCTCTGCGAAATTTGCTTATGTTCTGCCCCCACCTACTCAGGCCTGTTGCCGTCCAACTATACAGTGGCCGCCAGTGTTGTTCAGTGGTGATGTCTTATTAGGACAGCGCCATACCTCCCTCCCTGTCTCACTCCTTGCCTGCATCTCCCCCTCCATGTCTGTCGTCCTCCATCTCTGCCGCCCAGACTCCCTGCAACCGACCCTGTATCCCTGTCGCCCTCCATACACTCCCCTACGCCTCCGTCAAAGCATGCTATTCTCTCTGTCTCCCTGTATCCCTGCCACCCTTCCTATCTTTCTGCTGTCCACCCTGCCACCAAACCATTCTCCCTGCCACCTTCCCTGTTGCATTTTTTGCCTTTTTCCCTGCTATCCTTCCCACCTCCTTCCCTGAACTTACCATCGTCCCTACCTCCCGCCCTGTATCTCTGCCTCCCTCCCTCTCTTTACCTCCCGTCCTCCCTGGCATCTTCCCTGGTTCCTTGTCTCCTTCCCCGCTGCTCCTCTTGGTTCCCTCCCGCCTCCCTCCCTCCCTCCCTCCCAGCCACCCTGTCGCCTTTCTGCCGCTCCCGAGCCCCATCACCCACTCTCTTCCAGCTTATTACCTTCTTCATTACAGCCCCGCCTCAACACACACACACACACACACACACACACACACACACACACACACACACACACACACACACACACACACACACACACACACATGCTATAATTATTCTCTGAGCTGCCCCGTGGTTTGTGCTCAGCCTGACAGACTATTATGTGGGATACCGATGGCAAAGACAATACCTTAATATTATTCCTTTCCACCTGAGAACGTCTTTGTATCATATTCTTGTTCTCTACACAGGATTCCACTCAGCTTAGAGGACATTTTTGAAGATCGAGGGGTTAGTTGCAGCCTTCATTAACTCTTTCCAGGTCTAAAAATCCTTCCTTTATTCAATGATGTCTTGTGGAGATGGAAAGAATAGTAAGTAAAAGGCGTATCCAGGCTGAAGGAATTAGGGAGCTCACAGTGAAGAGATTTTCTGTTTGGGTATAAAAAAGAATGTGTTTAATGACAGAATGGACAGGATGGTATAGTTGCAGGTCCCACGTCCAATACCCATGCTACTTAGATGGCTGGTTCAGGTGTGTGTGTGTGTGTGTGTGTGTGTGTGTGTGTGTGTGTGTGTGTGTGTGTGTGTGTGTGTGAAAGTATATGTATATGAAGGTTTTGTCATTTTTTTTTTCATTCCAGTAATGTGTATGTTTGTTCAGCTAATATGTGTGTGTGTGTGTGTGTGTGTGTGTGTGTGTGTGTGTGTGTGTGTGTGTGTGTGTGTGTGTGTGTGTGTGTGTGAAATCAAGAACTGAAAAGACGTATTTAAAGCATTTGGAAAAGGAAAATGATCAACGTTTAAAGATGAAAGGTATTGAACGTGATGCAAGAGAGGAAGGAAGATGGAGGGGGTGAGAGTCAGGAAAAAAGAGGTATCAGAGAGTCTGTCTTTAATTCTACAAACCCACTCTCTCTCTCTCTCTCTCTCTCACTCTCTCTCTCTCTCTCTCTCTCTCTCTCTCTCTCAGTTTGGATACGTTATAAAACATCGATGAAAACCTGAGATGAATAATTACACATTTTCTGGTAGCGCTGCCTCTCCGCCTGGCGATGATTTGGGTGATGTGGAGCGGGGACTGGGGTTGACGGGAAAGGGGGGGAGGAAGCTGAGGGGAGAGGATAGCGATGGACGGGTGGAAGGGGCGGAGAGGTGGGAGGAGGAAGGTTGGTGAACGGGAAGAATAGGTGGTAGGGAAGGATGGTGCAGGGGAGAGGGTGACGGGGAGATTATGTTGGAGGTTGTGAAAGGGTGGAGGAGGAAGGAGGGGTGATGGGGGGAGGTATGGGTGGTGGTGGCGTTGGAATGTTGTGAAAGGCTGGAGGAGGAAGGAGGGAGGGGTGAAGGGGGGAGGTATGGGTGGTGGTGGTATTGGAGGGTGAGGTGTGGAGTCACTGGATTTCGTTGTAACAAAATGTTCATACTGCATTCTCTGTTTCTGTATTACGATAATCTTAAACTGACATGCCAAATCAGTAGACTGTAACACCAGTTGAACAAGGCGGCACTCCCGAGGTAGATGGCAAGCTGGTGACAGGGAGAGCTTGAGCTCCCGTTTCACCAGCCATCAGGACCTGTTCCTGATCGTCTCCCTTTGCTGAACATTATCAATGTTTTCCTTAACAGAGAGACTAGGCCAGCATACTCTCAGAAACATCGACCTCCAGCTACCTACACCACACTAGATGCACATTAGATGTCACACCTTCTATTCCATCCCCGCTTAACAATGATCGCTGCAGTATCAACAGCAAATATGGCGGTTCCTCGGATTGCCACTACCGGCACGGTAGGGTTGGCGGCACAGGGTGCTTCCGGTCGTCATCAGGTGACTGTCAACAGCAGTTATTGCAACCGAAAATCATGGTCGTCAGCGGAGAAGTGCGGGTTCAGCCCACACTTCTCCTCTGATTTTAAATTGTTAATAAGACCAGCATCCGTGGTCTTATTAACAATCTAAATTCTATTCACTTCTTACTTGAATTTACAGCCCCTCTAGCCCTAGTCCTCACAGAATCCCAAATTTCTCCCTCTACTGACTTATCCCCATGCAGCTTTCCTGGTTACCATCTCCTTACTAACTTTCGTAACAAGGGTGGAATTTGTCACTATATTAAATCAGAATACGCAATTGACACTGTCATTAATTTCACTATTAATTTTGACTGCTCATTATAAAAACTAGATTACCTTAATATAACCAAAAATATCTGTACAGTATATCACCGCCCCAATGCCTCAGCAGAACCCACAGTATTTGACTTTGTATCTACAGAACGTAGTTGACTAATCATAACCTCACCCTTAAGTCTGGAATTACCGTGGTCGGTGATTTTAACGTCAGTAATATAGATTGGTTATTGCATTTTGCCGGAACTGATGATATTGGTCTAGAATGCGATGTTTGCAGAATCGTTTAACTCACGCAACTGGTAAAACAACCAACCAAAATACCAGATAATCCTAACCACAGTGCCTATCTCTTGCACCTTTTCCTTACAAATAACCCAGATCAATACAGCTTAGTGATACTGTCACCACTTGAATCCTCTGACCACAGTCTCATCAAAGCCTCGTTAGTCAGTTGCCCCCAAACCTACCCGTTCTGAACCAGTCAGGATGACCAGATGGCACTTTGATAGGGCTGACAGGAATGGAATTAGAAATTATCTAGCTGATATTCCATGGCAGCCTTACTGACACCAATTCTACCCAGTCCCACATTAATGACTTGATACAAGTTGGTATGGAACAGTTCATACCCCATCAACAATTTACTTAGAGATCGGACTCCCCAAAATGGTTCGACAGCAACTGTGCAAGAACAACGACCCAAATGTCTTTAACAATTAAGAGTTACTTAAATAAAAAAAACTACCGAATTCCTCAGTTACTTTAAAGTTGCTAGAAACCACGCAAAAGCAGTAATAAATCTCGCCAAATAAAACGTTCTTCACGACCAAGCATCCAAACTAAAAATTAAGCCTACTGACAATAGAACATTCTGGCCAACTCAGCTCCTTCAGCAGTAACTTTAACAAGTCATCAGCTATTCCTCCACTAAAATCCTCAGACGGAAACACTGTAAATGACCCACATGGAAAAGCTTACGTTCTTGCCAATACGTTTGCCAGAAATTTTACCTTAGAGGAAGTAAGAACGTTCCTGTAATAGGACCTGACTTTCCTGAAATTGCTCCACTATATAGACAGACTAGATACATAAAATCCATCCTAAACAATTTACCAACCAACAAAGCTCCAGGTCTAGATCGTTTAATAAAAGTGTTTCCCAGAACTTGCTCCAATTCTAGGTAAATTATTCAGAGTATGCATACTTATTTTTTCATTCTCTGATTCTTGGAAAGAAGTCACCCACCACCCAACTCCAAAGAAGGGAAGTTCGTTTGATCCCTCTGATTACAGACCAATTCCAACACATCTTCTCTTGAAAAAGTATTTGAGACCGTCATTAATAAGCACATTGTAAACTATCTTGAATCCAATCGCTTGATTAGTGACAGACAATATGGTTTTCGTCACGAATGATCCACTCAGTCTCTTTACTCATACCATCCATCACTCAATTGACTATCATGGAGATCCCTATGCAGTAGCCCTTGATATTTCTAAAGCTTTTGAATGAGTGTGGCGCCGTTCCCTGTCATCCAACCTCCCTTGTTACGGTTTGTTATCATTTGTTCCACTGATTTCCTCATATCTCAGCAACAGTAAGATAAGAGTAAAGGTAGATGATGTATATTCCAATTTCCACTCAGTTGATGCTGGCGTGCCACAAGGATCAGTCCTGGCTACAACCCTGCTCTTCATTCAAACTGATGATCTCTTGTCTGCCACCTATAATCTTATTCACTCATATGCAGATGACTCAACGCTTCACAGTTCCTTCACACTTAAACACCCATTCACAAAATTGGTATTTCTCACTCCCAACTCAGCACGTCAATATCCTTAAATCAAGATTTGTCCAAGATCACTGAATGGGGACAAAATGACACTGCCGTATTTAATGCTTAAAAAAAAAAAAAAAAAATCCAATTTACTAATAGACGGGTATTGCCAAATTCCTAATTATCTTCATTGCAATCAATATTCCTGTCTAAAAGTACTGAAACTCTCGGTGTTTCGCTTAACACTACCATCGGTTGATCCTCTCATGTTAGATCACTTGTTAAAACCGCCTCACAGAACTTCTTCACTGACGAGCAGTTTGTTGTAATATACAAGTCATGTGCGCTTTCAGCTCAGATATTGTTCATCCTTGTGGAATGGATGTGGAGAGGTTGCACTAAAACAACTGAACAAAATTCAAAACAAAGCTCTAGGAATTATCAATAATCTAGCAATTATAAATGAACTCCCCCCCCCCCACAAGTAAGACTGAATGTTGTCTCCTTTGCATTTTTTTACAGATACTGTACTTTCATGGCAAATGCTCAGAAGAAGTTGCATCCTTTGTGCCACCTCCCCATGCATTCCCTCGTGCTATACGGGCATCTGATGGCACTCACGACTGGACTCTCTCACAGTCATATTGCGGAACCTGTGCCTGTCAAAATTCATTTATTCCCAGAACTGCTTTTCTTTGGAGCTCGCTTCCTCAGATTAGTTTCCGCCCAAATTTCAACCTGCAGCAGTTTACTTCCAACTGTTATGGATTTTTTATCAACAGTGGGAGCCAATAATTTTAGTGATTGGAATTTTTTCATTTAATTTGCTTGTCCTTCCTCTGTTCATCTTTTGTTTATAAAAAATCTCTATCTCATCATCATTCTGACCTTACCACCTCAAAGATGAGATGAGGAAAGAAAAATTGATGGAACAAATGGTAACCGGTGAAGAATTATCATACAGTATGGCCAGGTAATAGGCCACATAATCAGTCACACGTCACTCATGCTTAACAAATCCTGGCTCATAATTCACTTACAAAACCATCTGAACATTTGTATATTTCTTTATTATTTCGCGTCACATACACCTGTGGGGTAACGAAGCATCATCATCATCCCAACCTCTTTTGCTGACTTTAGGATGTGGTGATGTGTGGCCCAGAGAGCAAGGAAGGAGGAAGCACAACAGAGGGAGAAGTAATCAACAGAATGTCCAGTGAATATGGCCACACACTCCTTCACTCACCATTAATGCCCCTGACCATCTACAGTACGCATATTTTTTTCACATTCTCTTTTTCTGGACCATTGTCTTTATTGTCGTCAACCAGAACGCTAAGCACAGGTCAGAGGCAAGACGTTGAAACATCAGAGTTGTTGGCGCGAGTGCTTGTGCTGTGAGATGAAGGTGGTGATCGTGATGGTGGTAATGATGGTGATGGTGGCAGTGATAGCAGTGATGTTAAAGTCTCAAGCTACCATTATCTGCAACTGATAACTGGCGTAGGATAGTTATTATTATTCACTAGCTCTCTCTAGCTCCGTTTGCCTGTACGGTATCTGAAAATACTGATACATCGGTAACGACGATCATGGTAGATGGTTGTCAACCAACAACCGGCGTGATTGAAGCCAGTGAACTGTACTGTGAAATGATACCCATAGGTTCTTCACAACAAAATTCCACTTGGATGGCGCTCGTATTCATGTAGAAAAAAGATTCTTATGTTAAAGTTTTTAGTTACCATTCTCTACATCATACAACTGGTCGAGTCCACTCAGTATCATCCACTTGTTCTCTGTTGCCCTGTTTGTCTGTGTCTGGAATTACTGTCAGGGAGGTGGGGGGAGAAAAGGGGCTGTGCAACAACAGACTGAAGCCTAAATAGTCACAAAAACTCGAGAAAACCACTCACATAATATTTTGCCTGGATCCAGACTGTTAGTGTATCCAGTATTGTCTAGTGCCTAGTCCGTTTTTCATCACCATCATCATCACCATCACCACAAATACCATCATCATTATCATCATCATCATCATCATCATCATACTTTTTCCATCGAAGGATGAGGTTAGCTGTGGTTCAGAAACAAAGATAGGTCATGCAGGGAAATGGGAGAACTACCAACAACATACCCAGAAAAATGGGCCAGATACTCATTCATACATCATTCAAGCTGCCGGAATCCTGGCTTACCTCACAACCTAACCATGTGCATATCATATTTCCCTTGCACTTTTCTTTTTTGGACCTTATATGAAAAAAAAAAAAAAATGGTGATCAGGAGTGGCGTACCCTGGCTGAGGGCAAGATGTTCGGTGGCCATACCTACACATTTATGTCTCTGATGATCATGTTTATATAATGGTGGGACTCAGGTCTAAGATAGCTTCCGTATAGCTGTGTGTGTGTGTGTGTGTGTGTGTGTGTGTGTGTGTGTGTGTGTGTGTGTGTGTGTGTGTGTGTGTGTGTGTGTGTGTGTGTGTGTGTGTGTTTCAATGTTTATGTGTGCAAAATCTAAGCATGAACTGAGGTACTAAAACATTTCCCGAACAAGTATTAGTGGCAGATTTAGAAATGAAAAATATTAGGTATGGGTGGAGGGGGAGGGATCGGTGAAGAAGAAAGGAATGAAGGGATTTAGGATAGTCTGCTCTCTCTCTCTCTCTCTCTCTCTCTCTCTCTCTCTCTCTCTCTCCACCACAGCCAATTCATGAACGTCAACAATATCTGTAAAGCTGTAAAAGTTGAGACAGATAATCGTCCACTTTCTGGCAGAGCGGGTCCTTTCCAGCTGGCGATAATCCCGATGGTGTGGGGCGGGGATGGGGGTTTAGGAGGGGGAGGGAGGGGTGGAGAGGTGTAGCAGGGAAGGAGTGGAGAGGTGAAGCAGGGAAGGAGTGGAGAGGTGAAGCAGGGAAGGAGTGGAGAGGTGAAGCAGGGAAGGTGTGGAAGATGGCGAGGGGTGAAGGGGGATATGGGTGGGATGGAGGGGGACGGGGGAGGAGTGTTATAGGTTGTGAAGGAAAAGAGGATAGAAGGGATGGAGAGGATGGAAGAGGGAGGTTGGTGACGGGGAGGGTAGAAGGAAGTGGTAGGTGGGTGAGGATAGTTATAGGTGGTGGTGATGTCAGCGAGTGTGGTATAAAGTTCACGGTACCAAAAATGTCACTCTTATTCTCTCATTTTGTATACATTTATCCTTAAACTGACACGTAACATCATCTTTATCATCAGCATCATTCCCACCATCCTGACCATTCTCTTACTTAATTAAAGGATGAACTGAGGTAGAATTACAAAGTGGAGGAAAGGAAAAACAAACGTAAGAGATCCACCAAGCAGCATGTCCAGTGAAACAGGTTACGTATTCGTGCCTTCGACATCCTGGCACCGATTCACTAGCAAAACCATCTCCACATGTAGAGTACGAGTGTTAGGCTACTACTTGTATTTTTCTTCGTAGATGCGCTTCACACACACCTGCGGAATACCTTTATATTATCGTTATCATCATCATCATCATCCCGACCCAGTTCTCCTGTCTAAAGATGGGACAAGATAGGGCACTGAAAGCAACGAAATAAAAAAAGAAACACCATAATAGGAGAGTTAGTCAACAGTATGTTTAGTGAAATGGGCCACACACTCATTAACTCACCATTCAAGTCCCGGAATCCTGACTCTATCACGCCTAACATTCTGCAAACACACACACACACACACACACACACACACACAGGGCCACTTCCACAACTTGAATACTAAGTCGTGGGCTCATGAAATTTGACGAACCTGTGTTATGAGGTAAACATGAATCTCCTTGGTTACTAGTGAGATCGACCCTCCCAGTTTGATTACACTTAGCCATTAACGGTGATGAAAGGTGTTAGGAATGTCAGGTTAGGGTGAACTCGCTATACCGCCCCACCAGACATCCTGAGGCAGCCACCACACGGGAACACATTACCACACAAAGTCATCGCTGCATGGCGCCTAGCCAGCATGGGTGATATGTTTTCGAGTGGCGCCCGTGCACGTGTGGATATTAACAATATAACTCAAGCAATTTTTATCCAATCTTAACCAAACTTGATGGAAGAATTAAGGGTCAGCAGATGAATAAAACCTATTGTTTTTTTAGTACAACATATCAAAGGCTATGGTCACAGGGCTAGATCAAAAGCTGATCTATAAAAAGCAGTTTAAACTGTTTTTATTAAATTTAGATTAAAGCTGAGGAGAGGGCTGAGGGGAAGTACACAATGAAATGAAGTTTCGAGAACAGCCAAAGGTCATGGCCACAGGGCTAGATCAAAGTCGACTCGTGTGTGTGTGTGTGTGTGTGTGTGTGTGTGTGTGTGTGTGTGTGTGTGTGTGTGTGTGTGTGTGTGTGTGTGTGTGTGTGGATGTTAGCAAAATAACTCAGTTTTAATCTGATTTGGACCAAATTCAGTGGAAGGGTCCAGGGTCAGCGAATGAGTAAACCTGACATCTTTTTGAACGCCAGGTCAGTGGTCAAGGTCACAGAGCAATGGCAACGTTTAACAGTTTTCAGCTGATTTAAACGGAATTTCGCGGAAGAGTTGGGAACTAGGCAAGAATAAAAGAATTCGATTTAGACAGTCAAAGGAGACGAGGGAAGATCAAAGACCAAGGTTACAGAGCAAGATGAACTCAGACAGCTTTGATCAGATCTGCGTCAAACATGGTGGAGGGTGAAGGGTAAAGCAAGAACAGACGGATTCTATTTTCAGAATTATGTCAAAGGTCAAGGTCGCTGAGCAAGGTCAAAGTTCGAACCGTGTGTCTATGTCTGAACAAAATAACTAAAACAGTTTGAATTTGAGCTGGGCCAAATTTGGTGGATGAGATGCAGATCACCAAAGGTGATGATCATTGTTTAGAATAACTGGTCAAAGATCAAGGTCACATGGCAAAGTGAATTTTCATTAATGTGCCAGGTCTGTTCAGGAAGTATCCGACCTCATTTCCTTTTCTCGCCAACCAGTTGGAGAATAGGGACAGGGTTTTGTGTAGAGCAATGCAGGACCTTTGTGTGTTTGTGTGATTAATGCCAGCAGCTACGAATGATACAGTGACTGTCAGTCAGCCTGTGTTCATGGTCGTGCACCTTATGTTCGTCACGTTCCCGCGCTCGTCACTATGACCGAAAAAGTTGAACAATGCTACTGCATCAAATTTTGCCAAAAACTATGTGATACCCAAGTTGAGACTATCAGGAAGATCCAACATGTTTGGGGAATGAAGCCATGGGGGTAACGCATATAAAAGAGTGGCACAATCACTTAAAAAATGGCCGAATGTCAGTCGGGAGCAATCCACGTCCTGGGAGGTCATCAACAGCAGGAGTGCTGAAAATGTGAAGAAAGTCTGCGATTTGGTCATGGGAAATCGTCGGTTGACTGTCAGAAATATTGCCAATGAAATTAGAATCAGCGTTGGATCAGCACACAATTTTAACGGACGATTTAGGAATGCAAAGAGTTGTCGCCAAGTTCGTTCAAAAGCTCCTTTCACGTGAACAACAAGCTCTGCAGACGAAGGTTGTTCAAGACATGCTGGAGTGTGCAAATCGTGATCCAGACTTTCTGAAGGTTGATATCACTGGAGATGAGACTTTGGTGTACGGGTACGACCCAGCAACCAAAGCACAGTCGTCCCATTGGAAGTATGCAGGGTCGCCTCTGCCAAAAATAGCACGACAGGTCCACAGAAAGGTGAAATGAATATTGACATTTTTTTTTTTCAATTGCTGTGGTGTTGTACATCACGAATACGCACCAGAAGGTCAGACTGTCAACAGACATCACTACCTCGACGTTATCCGTCATCATCGTGACGCATTTCAGCGGAAGAGACCGGACTTGTGGAAAGAGGGGAGTTGGAAGTTGCCCCATGACAACGTCCCTGCCCATTCTTCTCAACTGATTCAGGAATTTTTGGCCAAGCACAACATCCCACAGGTCTGGCAAGCTCCCTACTCACCAGAAATGACTCCATGTGAATTTGGCTATTCCCCAAACTCAAAACTCCACTGAAGGATTCTCGATTTGAGACGAGAGAAGAGATCATGACGAATGCGATGAAGCACCTAAAGGAGATACGAAACCAAATTTGAAAAATGTTTCAGACAGTTGAAAGAATGCTGGGCTACATGTGCCAAATCAGAAGGGGCCTTCTTTGAGGCAGATTAGTGTCCTAGCTCAACAGGTTAGCTATTTATTTTTTTAGAGCCTAAGATTAGATACTTTCTGAACAGACCTAGCAAACAAAACTTTGTGGATTGGTTCAGGTTGAAACAAGGATGAAGAGATTTGATTTTTGGAAGAGTCAGTCAATGGACAAAGCCACAGGGAAAAGTCAGAGTCCAAGGTCACTGGGCAAGGTCAGCTGAAACAGTTTTGATCTAATTTGGACCAGAGTTGGTGTAAAGGTTGAGGGTTAGGCAAGAATGAAGTTAACCGGGTTTGAGAGTAATCTGCCAAAGGCCAAGGTCACAGGACAGTAAAAAAAGAATAAAATTGTCCCCTAGACCAGTTGGTGGGTGTGGGTGATGCACACTCTGAGTGCTCCATCCTGTTTGCTAAAAATTCAACAGCAGTTCAATGAGAAAATGACTATTAAAGTTACGATGGTACCTATTAAGCCTATTTGCCTATTTCCATAAACAACAGTACCAATTGTATGAAAAAGTTGATATTTTGGAACACATCGACATATAATGAGCGTTTCCTCTACAGTCAGCTACAAAAGTCTGTTCGCCTCTCCTGCCTCCCTTTTACAACTGGATTCATAAACTCAATTGTGACATAGTGGACTGAGGTGCATATTTTCATCCATCTGTGAGTGATGTGCATCTTTGACCACTACGTCTCATTCTGGCATCTAGGACTTCTGCGATGAGAGAGGCAGGAGAGGCGGGTGGACTTTTGTGGCTGACTGTACATAAATGGATGGATCTCTTCACCAGTGGCAGATCCAGGGGACACAGGTGGTGGGGGGGAGTCAGGGTTCTTTTTTTTCATCTATGCTATTTGTTCCTCATGAAATATTGCATCGCAGAAAAAGAAGGTTCATAAATCTTGGATCCTGCCTTACCACAGTTGGCTCAGCTTAACCTGAAGGATATTTTTGTTCATTTTCAGCTTATTTCCCGCAGGTCGGTGGCAAAATAACGCACTACTACCGCTCTACATCCTTTCCATGGTACTTTTTCGTCACTAGCGCAATATTCTAAGACTCATCTCGTTGTTACTTCTCAATATTCAAGATGGAGATGATAAGTTTCTCCCAATTTAAAGTGAACACAGTATGCAATTTTTAATGGAAGGAACTACAGTAAAGGCTGGAAACAAGTATGATTGTTCTCTAAAAAAAATTAACAAAAGCTGGCCGTACTCAAGATCCGTTCACTGCGTGATGCTGGACACACTGATTTGAAAATACTGGAGGTTTTAGGCATCAAGAAATACTGACAAAGGAAGACAGTTCCACAGCTGACTTGCTTCCCGCATGAAGTACTGGGAATCTCGGACATTTCTTTTATTTGAGAGTTGTATTAAAAATGAGTGAAAGTTTGCTACTAGACGGGTGCTACACGCCAGACATAATGGAATTGGAATGCACACACACAGTTCAGAAGAACATTGACCATTGAAGTAGAGGTAGAAAAAAGATAAAGATGCAACTGTTCGGCGAAGAGACAGAGGTTGAAAGGAGCCAGAAATAAGAGGAGCGTTAATGAAACGCAAAGCCTTTGACTTCCCTCTGTTGAGAAGAGCTGTATGTGGGGAGCCCCCCCGACACACGAGAGCTGTACTCTCCACAGGGGCAAATAAAACCCTTGTCAACGGGGGTAGAGAAATCACGGAGTCGGCTTAGCATACCTAATCTTATGAAAGCATATTTTGCAAGAGAGGATATAATATAATCTTTCCATGATACATCCTGAGAGAATGAAATGTCGAGCATTTTCAGAGATGATGCAGACTGAAGTCTATCTATCAATCTATTGCCAGACGCCTTAATCCCGTAAGAGGTGGCAACAAACAAATCGCCTCCACGTCGCTCTGTCCCCCTCCATTTCACTGCCCTGCTCGCAGCTCACAACCCCCTCTCTCATATACCTCTCCACTTCAACCCTCCATCTCATCCTTGGCCTCCCCCTCCCTCTCCCCCCCTCCACCTCACTCACATACACTCCTCGTCAGTCTCTCACTCTCCATCCTCTCCACATGGCCAAACCACCTTAATGTGTTTCTCCTAACGTTTTCAATCACATCCACATCCACACCACAACACTCCTTCACTTCCTCATTTGTCAGTCTGTCTCTCCATGTGACTCCACATGCTCCTCTCAAATAACTCATTTCCACTGCTCTCACTCTTGACTTCTGTCCCTCCAACAAGGTCCAAGCTTCACTTTCATATGTTAGAGTTGGTATCACAATACTGTCATGCAGTAGCTTTTTCACTTCCATGCTCACTTCCCTGTTTCTTATCACTGCTTTCAAGGAACCAGCAACCTTTCTTCCCTGCTGTACCCTTTCAAGCACCTCATCCTCTAAACTTGTATCCTTACTCATCACACTACCCAAGTACTTAAACGCACTCACATTCTCCATTTCCTCCCCATCCAATCTCACTGTACATTCACTGACTTCACTTCTCTCGAAGACCATCACTTTACTCTTCCCTACATTCACCTTTAGATTCCGTTTCCTAAACACTCTCCCAAACTCATCCACCAAGCCTTGCAGCGCCCATTCGTCTCCACTTAACAACACAGTATCATCTGCAAACAACAGTACAGGGAGTTTCCAAACACTACTCTCTCTCACTAGGGCCGCTCCAACATCCACTGCCCTACCTTATATCTATTTTATAACCCAATCCATGTAAAGATTGAACAACCATGGAGACATGACATATCCTTGTTTCAATCCAACCTCCAAATAGAAAAATTCACTCAGTTCGCTATACACACGCACCACAGCCTTAGCACCCTCATACATACACTTCACGGCCTTCAACAACTTCCCATCTACTCCATATATTCTTAATACTTTCCACAATCCTTGTCTATCCACCCCGTCATATGCTTTCTCCAAATCCATGAAGGCTCCATACAACTTCTCTCCCTTCTCTAGAAACTTTTCCACCAAAGATCTAAGAGTGAATATCTGATCTACACAACCTCATCCCTTCCTAAAACCTCCCTGTTCGTCTCCAACTAATTCCTCTGTTATTTCCCTAACTCTGTCAATAAGTATCCAACCGTATACTTTTCCTATTACACTAAGAAGGCAAATGCCCCTATGATTACCACACTTTTTTTCCCCTTTTCCTTTGTACAAGGGAATAATTATACCTGACATCCAATCCTCCGGGACTCTACCTTCCTCCCAGGCCAATCTGCACATCATCCACATCCATTCCACTACCATCTCTTCCCCATGCTTCAGATTTTACCACACACTCCATCAATTCCTGGGGCTTTGCACATTTTAACTTTCTTCATTGCTTCCACAACTTCCATCCTACTGATTTCTTCCTCTCTTCTCACCTCCCTCCTTTTCCCAGCCATTCCCCAGCCACTTATACTTGCATTACTTTCATTCTCTATGTTCAACAATTCCTTAAAGTGTTCCCTCCATCTACTCACTTTTTCTCCCTTCTCCACGAGTAATCGACCATTTTAATCTTTCACTCCCCAACTAACTTCTTTGGCCCCCTGTCTAACTCTCTTTACCTCTTTCCAGAACATTTTCTTACATTCCCTCCACTCTACACTCAGATTCCTTCCAAATTCGTCATCCATTCTCTTCTTACTCTCTCTCCTACTCATCTTTTCACCTCTCTCTTCCTCTCTACATATAACTTTCTCTTCTGTCTCTCATCTTCTTCCACGCCTCTGTTTCTCATCCACTCACTATATGCTTTCTTCTTTTGTGAATATGTCAGATATTAACAGACAATCCTGTGGAAGACTATGGCGCTCAAAAGACGGCGAAACAGAGTTCTGGATTATTTAAAAACAACAATGTTATTTTTACTCCACTTAGAGATGTGAGCTGTAGGGGTGAAATATTAGGCGTATCATGGCCCCATCTCATGTTAGTTGAAGTGACTGCTGTGTTGGATACCTTGAGAAGAGGGCGGAAAGGTGAAGGGTGGAGTCATCAGCATAAGAAGGTCATTAGTCATGAATAGAGGAGAGATGGTAACAAGACAGAACCCTGAGGAACACCACTATTGGTGGCTCTAAGAGAAGACTGGTGGTCATCTACACCAGCAGCTACAGAACAACCAGAAAGGAAACTAGAGATGAAAGCACAGATAGAATGATAGACACTGTAAGAAGGTAGTCTGGAAAATAAGATATGTGCCAGACACCACCGAAAGCCTTTGAGATGTCAACTCTGCAAGGGAGGTGAGAAGATTGCCAGTAAATCGTCCCTGGCGGAACTCATACTGGCGACTGGGGAGAAGGTCATGATACGAAAGGTGTTTTTAATATTTTTGTTATAAGAGTAGATTGAAAAATTTTAGAAATGCAGGCTGCTAAAGCAATGGGATGGTAGTTGGCAGGCTGGCAATAGTCACCCTTCTTTGGGACAGGCTGAATGAGAGCAACCTTCCAGCAAGAACGAAAGGTACAAGTGGGTAAACAAAGGCAAAAGAATTTGCCTAATCAAGGTATAAGCACAGAAGCATAGTTCCTGAGAAAAGAACAGGAGGGACCCCATCAGGCCCATACTCCTTGTTAATACTGACCCCCAGTGAGGACAGAAAGTACATCAGCTGAAGAAATTGTAATGTCTGTCATAAGGAAGTCAGAGCAGAGAAGAGATGGAAGAACAGCACTGGATTTGTCTAAGGTGGGAATAGAGGAAAAAGTCTGGACAAAGAGTTCTGCCTTTTCAATAGAAGAAACTGCAACAGAGCCATCAGCGCTGAAAAGAATAAGGAAGAAGGATGAAGTAAGTTGTTAGAAAGGTTTTTGCCGTGCTGCAAGAAGAGGCAAGAAGAATATTTGAGTCAGAGAATTCAGAGCATTTAGTACAAATGAAATGATTCTTTGCAGAATGAAAAACAAACAGCATGATTATGAGCAGAAACTTAAGAAAAAGCTTGATTATTATTTTTTTAGTAGTTAGAGAATAAGAAAAAGTAATTCCATGCATGAGAGAATAACCTCCATAATTCATGAGGCACACTCCGGTGGTTCTCGATCATGGAAGCAATAATCTTGGAAGGGTCCACATGCCTTACTGGAGCGATAGGACCGGTTAAGGTGATAAAGTTGTGATCAGAGGAGCCCAATGGAATGATAAACAGAGAAAGCAGAAGGATTAGTTGGAAAGGAAAGGTCAAGTGTGTTGGAACTCTCTCCAAGGTGGTCAGGGTTATGGGTAGGGTGCTGTACAAAGTACTTAAGGTTATTAAGGGGAGGAAAGATGTAAGCTTGTTCACCAAGTGGATCAGTGAATGGAGAGGAGAACCAAAGACGGTGGTGAACATTAAAATAGGCGATTTCAGAGACAGTAGACATTGATACAGAGTGTTCTATCTTAGAAGTAAGATGGTCAAAGAATTTTACATAATTGATAGAACCTGCGGATAAGTACACAACACAGATATATGTAGTCAGGCAATGACAGGCTAGCCAAAATCGGAGTGTAAAGAATTCAGAAAATTAAAGTTCGGGATCACGAGCGTAAGATATGTTGTTTTGTACATACACACAACAATCACCTACGGCTTTGAAATGAGCATAGAGAAATTAGGAGGATGCAGAGAATGGTTTGCTATGAGATGCCTCAGACAGCTGAGTCTTAGTGAGGAAGTGAGGGTGAGGCTTAGATGAGGAGAGATGGTGTTCAAGAGCAAGAAGATTAGAGGAAAGGCCACGAATGATGCAGAAGCGAATAGAAAGAGTCAGACAATGACCCCATGTTCATGCATCTTGCTTAGTCGTCACCGGGGGAGGGGTGGATGGTGGAGTCACTTATATCCCTTCGCCCTGGGAACACCGAAGCTGGGTGCTGAGGCGCCATTTCTTAAAATTTAGAAACCTGAAGTGCGGTGAGTAATGTGTATGTACCGTAGTTTGGTGCAGACAGGTAGAGGATAATGTATTGGAGAGTACTGTATGCTGGTGTACTCCCCGTGTTGCTGTAGCACTGAAAAGTTCTGTTTAGGGGGATGGTCAGAAGCTAGTCCTGAGGGCTGGTGAAACGGGAGCTCCAGCTTTCCCATTCACCAGCTTCCATCCACTTAGGGGGTACTGCCTTGTTCGACTGGCATCACAGTCTACTGCAGTGTACTCCTCCCCGTTGTGAAATCATCCACCGTTGTGCTGAGTAAACGATTTATGCCTCCACTTATTTTCTCTGCTGCCAAAATACTTTCTCAAAGCTCGTTTTTCCTTGACGAACACATTTTTCTCCTCGCCGGTATGTTCAGTTGACACAAGAGGGCAGGGGTGGTGGTGGTGGTGGTAGTGGAAATAACAGTGGCAATAATGATAGTAGTAATGGCAGTAGCAGTGATAGTCAATAGTGATGGCATTAGTGGTGATGATATTAGCGATGGCAGTGATGATTATGGCGGTGGCAATGATGGTGTGAGGAGGTGGACAAGGACGTAATCACAAGCTGGATGCGCCGATACACCACAAAGATGAACATTCCCAGCAGCAGCAACGTTGGTTTGTTTACATATTACAGAGAGATTCCACCCAGCCTTCCGCCCCTACCCGCGAATTTTCAAACTCCAGTCATTATTTTCCAGGAAGATCTAAGGTTAGGTTAGGTTGGTCTGGGTTGGATCAGGTTAAGTTGGTTTGTTAGGATTATGTATGGTTGGATCAGTCAGGCTGTTGGGGTTAGGTTAGGGTAGGGAGAACGGTAAATAAAACAAGAACTATCATCCTGGCAAGAGAACACAGAACACAGTGGTGGCATGTGAGAAAATAGCGAGGCTTGTCCACGTCCCCCGTCGCCACTTACCACCCACCTCACCCCCGCCGTGGTCATTAACTCCCCCGCCCATGCCCATGCTTTCACCCGCACGCCCACGCCCATGCTTTCACCCCCAGACCCACGCCCATCTTTACTCTCAGCCCACGCTCTGCTACGGTCCGAACCACTTTATTTTTTCATACTTTCCGAAAACATTCTCTTGTTTGTAACTCAGGCAATTAACAACGATATTAAAGATAAAAATAGCATAAAAGAGAATCGTGAGGTGTTGGTTAGTTGCCTGGCTGACGAGAATACGATCTTAGTTACCATCAGACTTACGTGATCTTACTCAGTTCACCTTTGTGGCTGTTAACTGTCGATAGAATTAATTTTAAACCCTAAGCCTCGGAGGACAGCTTATGTTATTTTAGCTACCGTCAGACAATTTCACTCGGCCCTTGGGTAACATGTAGAGGTCTGAGGGTTTAACACTGTATAACGAAAATAAATGGTCTATATAAAGGAGCATTTAATAATCAGTTTCACGCGAGAACAGTGGAGAAAGTAAAAATTAGAAATAGGGCAGAATACGAAGAAAAGAAGCGAGGCGGAAAAGGGAAATACTCGCTAAACGCAAATGGAAGTGGACAGAGTTGAGAGAGGAGAGAATAAGAGTAATTTGGTAAGAAGAGAAAAGGAAGTTTAGCAAGAGCCTAATCCAATGAAGAGACGAAAAAAAAAAAAATAACATGATAAAGAGAATGAGAAAGGTATATTTGTACACGGCTGAATTTCTTTATGCACTGAAATCGTTGCTAAATGTTTCATACCCAAAATAGTTCTCGAAATATGGAAAGAACAGAGACACACCAACGGCAGGACAAAATGCACTACCAGTCAGTGAAAAAATGTACAGTATATTTATGAAAAACTTACGTCATCCTGAGCCGTAAGTCCAGCTCCAGGAAACGAAAAAGAAAAAAAAACTCGGGGAAAAATTCGGTCTCCTGCCTTCGCCAAAACAAAACGATGCCAGGGAAGTGAAATGAGGAGAAAACACGTAACTCCCACGCCCTGGTATTTACACTTTAAAGGGTGGCAGAGCCGAAGACACACAGGACGAAACTCTCAGACCCGCATCGTTGGCTTGATGGGAAAAAGAGAGTTGCTGGAGACGGACGTGGGGCAGGACGAGGGAAAGTTTGGGGGAAAAGACTGTGGAGGGGGCGACGGGTGAGATGAATAGGGGAGATCAGCGGAGCGGGATGGGGGAGAAGGGAGAAAATGGGAGGTGGAGGGAGGGAAGAAAATGGAAAAGGAGGGATGGTGGTGAAAGTATTGGAGAAAAATGATATGGTGGAGGTGATGGGAAATGAACAGGGAGGGTGGAGACAGGAGGTAAATCATGAGGAGGGAGAATGGGAAGAAGGAGAAATGGAGGAGCTGAGGTAGGAGGGGGAGAGATGATAAGAACTGAATAGGGGAAACTAGCGATAATGGGAAACACGGGTAAAATATGGATATAGAATGAGAGAGTTGACATGGAGGACGGCTGGTGTGGAACATAATAGATGGATATATATACATGTTACCGGTATTGTGTGAAAGCAAGGTGTTGTATGGAATGTCTAGGTAGTCTATGGAATATCTAGTCTTTTTTTTTTTTCAAGGTATGAAATATGCTTATATCACTCTGACCTTATCTATTTTACCTAGGGATATTAATAGAATGCCTAGGTATTCTATAAAATGTCTAGCATTTCTCTGGCAAAGTATAATATAACAGACAACAGGGGGTTAGGCTTGGATAATTTACGTTAGTTAGGTTAGGCTAGGTTAGGTCAGGTTAGGTTAGGGTAGGTCTGGCTAGGTTAAATTAGAATAGCGCTAAGTTATGTTAAATGTTTATCTAAATTAACCTAACCTAACCTTACTAACGTAGCCTAATCTAACCTAAACCTAACCTAAATTATCCCAGCCTAACCTAACAGGAGCCTAAATTAACCTAACGTAACTGAAAAGACTGATTTCACAGTTTGGCTGTTTGCTGCAGTTTGGTTCTTTCACTTGTTGCCTGAAACAAACCCAGTGATCTACAGAATACCTGGGAAATGTGTATAGATGATTGTATTTTATACCTTGTTTTGAAGTTTTAGGCATTCTATAAAATGACTGGTTTCCCACTTTGCCGGTGAAACACACACACACACACACACACACACACACACACACACACACACACACACACACACACACTCCAACATTATAATCACGTTTACAAGCACTTCTCACCCTATATACAATCTCGGCCAAACAGCCTAAGCCACTTGGTAGAGATACAGTGGCTGTATCGTCCCACTTCGGTCGAGATGGGCCGGTCCTGCAGTGGACACTCAACGGCTGATGAGCCGTTAATCACACACACACACACACACACACACACACATATATATAAATATACAGTATATATATATATATATATATATATATATATATATATATATATATATATATATATATATATATATATATATATATATATATATATATATATATAAATGAACAGAGGGAAAAACAAATACAAAAATCCATACACCAAATTACAAGCGTTCTCCACTCATACAACGCAGGTAAAAATCTGTGACAATTGGACCTGAACTGCAGTTGGCTGAAGTTTGGAGGAAAACTATTCTAAGGGAGCGAGTTTGAAGGAGATGCAGTTCGGGGAATAAAAGAATTCTGATAGGCAGAAGTTCTGCAATATGTCACTTTGGCAACAAAATGAGCGATACCAGATGCCCGTGTAGCACGAGGGAAGGCGTGGGCAGGTGGCACAATGGACGCAACTTCATCTGAGCAGTTATCATAAATGTATCTTACTTGTCAGGGAGACAGTGCATTTGTACTTGTTGGATTATTAATAGTTCTTACAGCTTTGTTCTGAATTTTGTCCATTTGTTTTAGTGCAGCCTTTCCGCTTCCACTCCACAGGGGTGAGCTACTTCCAGCTGAGTGCACATTACTTGTAAATTATAGATAACTGCTCGTCACTGAAGAAGTTATGGATTTCGTACAATAATCCAAGTTCCTTTGAACCAGTTTTAGCAAGTGATATAGTATGAGAGGTCCAGCTGCGGGTATTAAGCGAAATGCTGGGAACTTCAATATTTTTAGAGACAGGAATGTTAGTAGCATTGAAGGTAATAAAGGAATCAGGCAAGAGCTGTCTATTAGTAAACTGTATATATTTGGTTTCCCTTGCATTAAATAAGGCAATGTTATTTTGTCCCCATTCAGTGATATTAGATATGTCTTGATTTACGGAGATGGCTGGAGTGAGTTGCGAGTTAGAGATTATAAACTTTGTTAATGTGTGTCAAGTGTAAAGGAATTGTGAAGTGGTGCATCATCTGCATGTGAGTGAATGGGATTATGGGTGACAGATAAGCGATCATTAATATGATTTAAGTATAGAGCTGGAACCAGGACTGACCCTTGTGGCACGCCGGCATTAACTGAGCAGGTAATTGGAATATACATCATCTACTTTTACTCTTTCCTTTCTGTTCCTGAGTTATGGGGAAATCAGTGGAATAAAAGATGATAGACCATGGCAAGGGAGTTTGGGTGGCAGGGAATGGCGCCACACTCTGGCAGATGCTTTAGAAATATCAAGGGCTACTGCATGGGCTTCTCCTTGTTGGTTAGCTGATTGATGGATGGTATGAGTCATGAGATTGAGTATATCAACAGTGGATCTTTCGTGGCGGAAATCATACTGTCTGTCACCAATTAAGTTGTTGGATGAGAGAGAGAGAGAGAGAGAGAGAGAGAGAGAGAGAGAGAGAGAACTATGATGAGGTTGGAAATGAAGTGAGAAAACAAAGGAAGGATGAAAGAGGAAGAGAGTTGTTTCCGGGAAAGCGAGGGAAGGGGAGGGGGATCCATTAAGAATTTTTGTTTCCACATTATCATAATAAAATTTAGCCACTTCTGTTTTATAAATGTCTCCCACATTTCTCTTCATCTCCCCCTCCCCCTCACTTTCTTCTCCCCTCCGCCTCTCCTCCCCCTGCTCCTATTTACCATTCCTCCTAAAGACCTCCTCTTCAGTTTTTCTTCTTCATTGCCACAACTCTTCAAGTCTCTCAACTTCCCTCACACCCTCCACACTGTTCCTTCTTTCCTCCCGTCTTTCACCCTCTCCTCCATCCCCTCTAACCTCCTCCATCCCCTCTTAAATGCTCACCTTTCTTTCCCTCTCCTTTCCTTTTGTCTTTTCACCCTTCCCTCACAACCCCCTTTCGCATTCTCCCCCTCCTCCTCCCTCCCCTTTCAACTCTGCCTCACCAACTTCCTCAGTCCCTCTTTCACTCCTTCCCCCTCCATCCCTCTCACCTGTCAGTCCCTCTCCCTTGCCCCTCATCCACCACTCCATTCTGTCTCAACTTCCACTTTCTTACCACTCAACTTCTCTCCTTTCCTCCTACATGCCCTCCTGTTTGCGTCTTTACCTCCTCCTCTTCATCTCTCAACCCCCTCTTCTTCTCCTCTCAACCCCCTCTACTTAACCTCCCAATCCCCATCATCTTTTCTCCTCAAATCCCTCTTCTTTCTCCCTCCATCTTCTCTTCCTTCCTCCTCATCCCCTTCTCACTCCCTCCATCCTCCCTTATCCAATGCCACAGTCTCTTCACTTTCACTCCATATCCACCCTCTCACTCCCTCACCCCCAACACAGCTTCCCTCTCAGCAAATTTTGTCTCCTATCTCTACTGCATATCTTAATGTTGCCTCTCTGTCTCTCTGTCTCTCTGTCTGTCTGTCTGTCTCTCTCTCTCTCTCTCTCTCTCTCTCTCTCTCTCTCTCTCTCTCTCTCTCTCTCTCTCTCTGATGCACCTTTAGCCAGCCACATGCACAGTCATAATATTTCTTCCATAATACATATAGTAACTCCTTTTCTGACTCTCCCACCATTTGCCTCTCCATCCATGTGTGTGTGTGTGTGTGTGTGTGTGTGTGTGTGTGTGTGTGTGTGTGTGTGTGTGTGTGTGTGTGTGTGTGTGTGTGTGTGTGTGTGTGTGTGTGTGTGTGTGTGTACATAGATCAGTTAATTTCTCATGTCTCCTTTCACGTCCAATCTCGCGTTATTCTTTGCTCAAATCTGGATCACCTTCAACACTGCTCGTCCTTCCTTCGTCTTAAAATCATCTAAAAAAGAACTACTGTAGTGCCGTTTATTTTACCCACGTTCCCTCTATACACTGTGTTTCCATCATCGTCCTCGCACCCTTTTCGCCTCCCTGTTCCCTCGTTCTTTTTCGTCACTGTTTCCAGGCGTCTGTACCTCCTTCATTATAATCTTATTGCTCTGTCATATAATTTTTTCCTGGTCTGTATTTGCGTCATTTATTTTTGCTTTCTTCCCCTGGTTTCTCTCTTTCCTTCTTATACTTTACTCACTTCCTTCTCACTACTTCCCTCTCTTCTTCTTCCTTGCCCTTCCCCCTCTTCCTCCACCTCACTCTCCGTCCACTCAATGCCCTCTCTCTCTCCCTTCCTCCCTCTCTCTCTCTCTCTCTCTCTCACACACACACACACACACACACACACACACACACACACAGCCAGATCCCCTAGCTAGCTCAGAGTCTATATCTTATTTGTTGGTTCGCCTGGTTCATCCGATTACCTGGCTTTTTGTAACGAGGGGATTAGAGAGAGAGAGAGAGAGAGAGAGAGAGAGAGAGAGAGAGAGAGAGAGACGAAGGTTGAAGGAAAAATTAGACAGGGAGAAGAAACGAGATGGTATGTAGAGAAGGAAGTAGGAAGAAAGGAAAAGAAAAACCAAGGAGGCAAAGACAGAGGGAGAGGGAATACGAGGGAAGAGGAAGAGGAAGTGCAAGGGAAGAGGAAGAGGAAGTGCAAGGGAAGAGGAAGAGGAAGTGCAAGGGAAGAGGAAGAGGAAGTGCAAGGGAAGGGGAAGAGGAAGAGGAAGTGCAAGGGAAGAGGAAGAGGAAGTACATGGAAAGAGGGAAAGGAGGAACACGGAGAGAGGGAGAGAGAACGTATAAGGAAGAAAAAAAAGATAAGAGGAAGAAGAGAGAGAAGAAATTAAGCAAGGGGAAGGAGGAATAACGAAGGAAGAGAAGGACGAGTTAAAGAGAAAGGGAGAAAGACGGAAGGAACAGATAAAGGAAGGAGAAGGAGAGGATAAAGAGAGGAGAAAAAATAAAATAATGAATGAAAAAAGAAGAGATCAATAGGAGGACTTAGGTATGGATAGAATGACATAATGAGGTAAGAAATTGGATGATAATGAGGAGGGATGGAGGGATGGAGGGAGGGGGAGGATGAGGTTGGAGGGATGGAGGGAGGGAGGGGGAGGATGAGGTTGGAGGGAGGGGGGGGGAAGAGGTGCATCAAGGAGTATAAGTTATAACATTTCCATTATAAAGTTTGGCTGTTTCCATTTTCTGTGGATGTTGTAATTCTATCCAACTCTCTCTCCTCCCTCCCTCTCTCCTCCCCTCTCCGTCTTTTCTTACCTCTAACTATTTGCCTTTCCTCCTGGCGCTGACGAGGAGCTTATACATGAAGCTTCTGTGCTCTCTGGGTGAAGCAGCTGCAGTGTCCACCCCGGAGCCAAACCTTATCATTTTTCCCTGCACCTCGCCGTGAGAAGATGGTCCAACCCAGGTGTGGCGCTGTCTACCACAAGGGGCGCCGGATCCCTACACGGTACATGTACGGCACTGCACCTGTGGACGGCCCCACAGAAACAATTGGTTACGTTTGGTTAGTTGGTCACACATACATGGTTTTATTCGTACTAACAACACAACAACAACACTTCCTCCTACACTCCTTCTTTGCAGTTTTTCTTAATCATTCTTCAATTTCACAAGTTTCTCCACTTCCCTCTTAGCCCTCATTACTCTTCTTTACCTTCCTCCTTTGTTTTACCCTCACATCGATCCTCTTTCACCCCCTCCATTCCCTCTTAAATCCAGCTCCCTCCTTCCCCTCTCACCCCATCCCTTCTCACTCAATCCACCCCCTTCAGCCCTCTTTCACTTTCTCCATCTCCCCCTTTCCCTTTCAGCTCTCTCTCACCCACAGTCCCTTCAATCACTCCTTCACTCCCCTCTCCTCCATCCCCTTCTTCCTCAACTCTTCTTCCTCCCTCTTCAGCCCTTTCTCATTACCCTCCCTTTCATTCTCTTCCTTTTCATCCCCTTTCCTTTTCCCTTCTCTCTTCTCTCCTACCCTGTGTCACCATTACCACAATCCTTTAATACCCTCCCCTCCTCCCCCTAACCCATTTTTTACCCCCCTTCCCCTCAACTTAATTTTTCCTCACTGCAATTGTTCTCTCCCGTCTCTACTGCATATCCTATTCTCCGGCCACTGTCTGTCTGGCTGTCTCATACATACATACAGGTGTATATATATATATATATATATATATATATATATATATATATATATATATATATATATATATATATATATATATATATATATATATATGCATGCAACTTTGTACCTGCTCTGTAAGTCTCATTGCATTTCACCACCCCATCTACGTCTCAAATGCATTTATCCCTTTACTCTCAAAGTCCATTTTCTAATGTTTCATTGTTTTTCCTGAGTATTTTTCTTCGCGTCGCCAGACCTTCGTCTGAAAGTAACAAGAATATATTACACAAATAGATTATCATAATGATTGGATTATTTTTTACTTCCCTCCTTATTTCAACATTCCTTGCCCCTCTACAGTTCTCGCCACTCTTTATCTGTGTGTGTGTGTGTGTGTGTGTGTGTGTGTGTGTGTGTGTGTGTGCTTATTCTCATCATCATCATCATCATTGTAGTAGTAGTAGTAGTAGTAGTAGTAGTAGTAGCTGCAACCCCAAGCTCAGCTGAATGAATCCGGTGGACTTCTTTAGTCTTCCATTTTCATTCCAGGAGATTGGGAGGCAACATACAGACGTTTCATTGCAAGGGAGTTGACCCCCCTGATTATGCCAGTGCCACCACGTGAAGGCGTCTCTCTCCATCATCATCATCATCATCATCATCATCATCATCATCATCATCGTCATCATCATCATCATCATCGTCATCATCATCATCATCTTCATCCCGACCTCATGCTGCACCCAAGAATGGGGTGATGTTGTTGTTGTTGATCTGCCTCAATTTGTCTGGCTGAGCAGACCCGTCAACCACAGGCAAGCTAGTGACCCTGCTGGGCCGTCCATTGCGGTGAACCGATGTTTTCTCTCTGCTGGCAACGCCTCGCGACAAGGAGGAGCGGCGAAGTGTGTAGTCTTGGTTCCTGGATGTCTGCAATCGCGTTTCTCCGACCACTTAGCTGGGGTACCAATGCGGCCTCCACATTACACCGTTATCTGATTATGTGGTTACCATCCAGCTTTGTAATTAGTTTCCCGGGTTACAAGAAACCATTACGCTTCTCACTCAGTGCAAAACCACCTGAAGTGGAAAGAAAGGTAGTAAAAGAAACAAGAAGGAAAAGGAGAAGCAGGAAGACGGGATAACAGACACAGAAAAAGATTGATAAAGGTGAGGAAGAAGTATGCAGTACTGCACTGAGTGAATGGAGGTTGTCACCACCAACCACCATGAGGTGAGGTAGGGCTAGAGATCTAAGAAGAGGCCTGACAGAAGGATCACTAATCACTACAGTATTTTTTCCACTTATATGGGCAAACACATTCATTCATCATTTAAACTCCCGGACACCTGACTCCATTACACAGGCGTACCCATCCATACTTGTGCACATCACATTACTTATCAGTCTACAGCAACTCTCACATCACTGAGTAAGAGCAGGGGTACAGGACCTTAATATACAACCCCCCCTCCCTATACAAAACTCGTCCAGTCAGCTCTGTCCCTATCAGTTCCCCAGCCTCATCACTCCCCATACCTCTCATTCTCTCTCACGCATTTACCACATCAGTCCACTTCTAGGCTTACCACGCCTCCCCTTACCTTCAAACTCAATTATATCCTTTTCACCATCCCATCTACACACTCTCTTAAACTCCACAATTTCTTACTGTTCGTCTCTCTTACTTTACGCCTTTCACGATTCAGTCTTCATAGCCCTGTCCATCCTCCACACGCCATACATGTTCCTCAATATACCAATACTCGCTGCTCATACTTCTGTCTTTTTATTTCAATGGAACACCAAAGCCTCACACCCATACGTTAAAGTGGGCACTAAATCTCCTTCACGCCATCCTCTAGCAACCACCACACTCAGGCCTCTTTTTCAATATCAAAGTCTTTATCGCACCATCCACTTTCCTTCCCTGTGCTAGTCTGCTTTCCACACTCTTTACATACAGTATTTACCTCTATCATTCCACTTAAGTACCCAATATAAACTCCCACACCAATGTCTCTCCATTCACAGCATCATCGCTCTGATAGTCACCACTTATCTCAACATCCATCAATGTATTCTTAACTCTGGCCTTTCAGTCACGACGCTCAGTCATCCTAAAAACTCTGTACCAAAATGTAGAGATCTTGTTTACTATTGGCAAGTAACACAGCGTCATCTTCACTCATTAGATTCCAGATACTCCACCATTTAGTCTGTCAAAGCACATTCTTCTCTTTTCCCCATCTTTCTGTTTGTCTCCATTCTTGTGTGTGTGTGTGTGTGTGTGTGTGTGTGTGTGTGTGTGTGTGCTTAAGTTACTCCAGTTTATTTTTCCTTTCCTGCACCTCTCCGTTTTCTTCCATTTTCTGCAACTATGGGTAAGCTTCGCCAATGTTCAGTCGTCTTACTTTGTGTTGAAATCAGCCAAATTCCTCATAGCGTAATTTTCCACTCACTTCCCCTCTCGTCGCTTAGTCTTTCTCACAACATTCCTTACCTCTGTTCCCACTCCCTCTCCCTCTTCTCTTTCTTATCTCCCAATTTCCAGGTTGTCTTTGCCTTTATTTTATTACATATTCTCTTCGTCCTTCTTGTCGCGGATCTTATATATTTCCAACTTTTTATTTGTCCACTTCATGCTTTTCACTCTGCTTGAATGATCTTTTTTTCTCTTTCCTACTCACTACCTCCATATCACCCTCTCTCTTCTTTTTCCTTTCTTTCACCTCTCTCTCTCTCTCTCTCTCTCTCTCTCTCTCTCTCTCTCTCTCTCTCTCTCTCTCAGCCAGATGGCCACGTCAGCTCCGAGTTTAATTCCTATTTGTCGGTTCTCCTGATTCATCCGATTACCTCGCTTTTTGTGCCGAGTGGTGTGTGTGACAGATAGATAGATAGATAGATAGATAGAGAGAGAGAGAGAGAGAGAGAGAGAGAGAGAGAGAGAGAGAGAGAGAGAGAGAGAGAGAGAGAGAGAGAGAGAGTTTCTTTTCTCTTTGTTTGTCCTTCCTGGAACACAGATCATTGGAGACACATAACACTGGACACACCATCAAGGACAACATGCAGGTCAAGAGGCGATGCAGCCACAGACTCAACACAATCAGGGTACTTACAGGGGCAGACTGTGGGCAACAAAAAGAAACACTGCCTCTACAAACAATAGATGAGATCAAAGATATATCTCCCTGAAAAGGGTCCCCCATCCTAACAACCACTACAGCACCTTGCAGATCACACACAACACCGCCCTATATGCATCATCATCACTGGTTGCACCAAAACCACTCCCCCAGCTAATGTCCAATTGTAAACAAAAGTCCTCCCTGTTAAAGAGTATCCTGATATAAGGGGCACAGCTCTGTGCGGCAGCCTGTGCTAACACAGCATTCATGTTATAACATGACAAAGGCACACAGCACAACTAGGCACATAAAACATTCACCAAACGAACACTACCAGACCTTCTTCAACAACATTCCACCTCCAAACATTTCAACACTAGCAATTGAGAATCTCCTACATACTTAATTCATGCACGTGTAGGACTCTACAACATTTCAGTGAAAACACTGTATTATAAGCTCCTCCTTCTCCCAACATTCAGCCATCAGGGGATTCCTACAGAGTTGACCGAATACATCAACTTGGCTTTAATCAGGACATCACTCAGCCCTCGTCAGTTACCAGCTGAGATTAAGGTTGGGTGGTATCGCAGATGACACCTGCCCTGCTTGTAGAATGAGCCCACACAACAAAACACACATAGCGGAGCACTGCACAGCACATTTCACACTAAGACGCAGACAGCATTAACGATGAAAGGGACATATGGGACGACCCCACTGGGGCAGTTGCTTGCCTGCAGTCGACGGTTCTGCTCGGACAGGCGGACCAGGATTAAACAACTAAAACACGAAGTCCCTGGCCTTACCAGCAGTTTTAATCGCCGTCATGCTGCTGCCCTGACATGAGTGATGCTGCGTTAGAGTGGATGTACATTGCAAACGTTTGAGTACAAACCACACTGAATTGCCAGTTGCAGGGTGTGATCTACCCGTCACAACTGTCGTCGTCGAATGATACACTGCACCATCATGGGAGCAACCAACACTGGGCCAGAGATGCCCGCAACCACCCTTCTGTGTCAGAGAAATACCGAGCGAAGCGTTTCGTCGCTGGGAACCAACTGCGTCAGAGCAATGCAGCGACACTAACATCCTGCGCGGGGCTGGACACTCTCCATAACCACACCAGCACATGGGTGAGTGAGTGATAAAGGTTTGGCACAAAGGTCAGGCACTAGGACTGACGTGGTCATTCAGCGTCTAATAACTAAAAAGAAAAACTGAAATGAAAAGACAACACCATAAAATCTATAAGTTAAATGTCACAAAGTATGTCACAGTCTGATTAAAATTTCGCAACCTTAAAAATATCTGCAGAAATACCCAAAATGTCGGAGACACTGGGTATCAAAACCCAAAGTGCCCCAGGGAATATGAAATTTTCTGCAGTGAACTAAAACATGTTCCACCATCACAGGGACGTGGCAAGCCTCACAAAGGGAAGCGTCACCGCCACATAAAATGTGGCGGTGTGTTAACCGTGTATGACCTATACGAAGTCTGGTCAGAACAACATCCAAGCCCCTGATCGGAGTGCTGTCCGACACCGGCCAAATCTGCACAGAAGGATGTATTGCTTTCAATTTATTGTTTGTAACAGTGGGGGATGACCACCTCTCCTGCCACTTCCTCCTGATAAAATCTGATATATGTGGCCTAAGATCGGCAAAAGGGACAGGATAGTTGCCTAGATAATAATATGAACGGCTTCCTTAGCTGCAACATCTGCCTCCTCGTTGCCTGGCAAACCCACGTGAGCGGGAATCCAGCAAAATTGAAGTCTCTTGCGATGGGAAGCTAAACGATACAGCCACTCCTGAATTTGCTGCACCAAAGGGCGATTGCTGGAAAAATTCTGAATGGCTGTAAGGGCACTCAGCGAGTCAGAGTATAGGGTAAACTGGCTGTCCCTACTGTCAAAAGCTAATTTTAACGCATGGGCAATAGCGTGAAGCTCAGAGGTAAAAACTGAAGCTGCACTGTGGAGTCTCGCCTGATGCACAGTTTCCTCAAGGATGACTGCGCAGCCAACGTCAGAATCCAATTTTGACCCATCTGTGTAAATTTGAGTGGTTAAGGCATGAATCTGGGAATGTTCAAGAAACAGGGCTTTAACTTCAGCTGATAATCTCGAACGCTTAGTACAGGCCGGTTTGCAAACATGGGCCTCTGGAATAATCCAAGGAGGGATCAGAGAATAAGAGATTTGCCGTACCTGGACGTTGTGGAAGGTGTCCTGTAAAAACCCATGCATATGGATATGAAGAGGCCTTGGAAAACTCTTACGTTCCTCATACTTCCGTGCCAGATGAAAGTCCTTCATCAGACGGTAAACAGCATTAGACAGGGAAGTCTGAGTCTTAAACAACAGCCGCAAACTAAGGTCCACTCTGCAAAGATCAAAGGGTAGCTCACCCGCCATAATGTACAGACTCTCTGCAGGGGAAATGCGGAAGGCACCCGTGCAGATTCTCATTGCTGAGTTATGAACAGAGTCTAGAAGCTTGAGGGCAGACTTGGCCACTGAGGAGTATATCTGACAACCATACTCCAATTTGGAACGACATAGGGCATCATATAGTCGAAGAAGTGCTGGTCTGTCAGCACCCCAAAACTTCCCACTAAGAACCTTAAGGATATCTAGAGATCGTGTGACAGTGGCCTTTAGCTGTAGAATATGGTCCTTCCAAGTGAGTCTACTGTCAAGAGTAAGCCCTCAGAAACGCACCTTATCTTCATAGGGCAAGATTTTATCTCCCAGGAGTAGGTGAGGAACTGCTGCTGAATTCCTCCTCGAGAACTTGATAGCCATGGTTTTTTGGGGAGAGAAGCGAAAACCCCACTCCTCAGCCCACATTTGTGCTGCATTGATGGCATTTTGCAACCACAGTCTTGCAGTATTATGGTCAGCTGCAGTACAGTATATGGCAAAGTCATCAACATAGAGTGAACTCTGGATCACAGCTTCATTCTCAGCTCTTTCAGCTACTCAATTGATGGCCATGATGAAACACGTGACACTTAAAACGCTGCCTTGGGGTACCACCTCGGGTTGCAGAAGTTTGGGGGAGACTGTGTGACCAATTCGGACTCGGATATAACACGTGCGAAGAAAACTCTGCAGGAACATGGTCCCACTCAAACCTTTAGATCGTAAGCTGGACAATGCACCCATTTGCCATGTTGTATCACATGCTTCTCCAAGTCAAAAAAGACCCCTAGAGTATGTTTGTTAGTAATGAATCCATTCTGAATATCTGTTGTCAGGCGCAAAAGAGGGTCCATGATGGACCGATTTCTACGAAAACCGAACTGCACGGAGGAAATGTGGCCTCCAGTCTCCAGCCACCAGACTAACCTATGGTTAACCATCTTAAATAATTTGCAGAAACAACTGGTAAGTGCTATAAGTCCGTAACTTGTTGGAAGTGTGGCATCTCTTCCTGGCTTAGGAATGGGAATAATGACCGACATCCTCCAGCTCTTGGGAAAGGTGGCAGAGAACCAAGTTGCATTGTAAATATCTAGCAAAAGTTGCAGATACTCATGTGGAATGTGGCGAATCATGTAATGTATGCCATCTGACGGACCCGGGTTCAAATCCCGCTGAGGCAGGGAACAGTTTAAGGATTTGAATTTCAGAAAAATCAGACTTTACTGATCTACCAGAAGGCCCGCCGACATGTCGTAAAAATACCCCCGCTAATACCAATACGCCAGTCCTGTATGAGACAGCCCTAGCATGTATTCAGTATGGACGGTGGGTGTTAGCGCCGAAGTGGTGACATGTAGAGGTGTGCGGTACGTAGGAGGACTACTGGGCCTTGAAAGCAGTCTGTGAAGCCTATGCCCAGAGTCGGTCACATAAAAAAAAAAAAAAAAAAAAAAATCTTCACCGGGAGCAGATGACCCTGTGGCTCGTAGGGGTTGAGTCAATTCTCGGAATATAAAAGGCCTATTATATACTTCCTGGTCCAACACAGCAGAGCCCATAGGGGGTGCCGATGGACGCCCCACTGAGCCGGAACTACTTGCATGGTCCAGCACTGCAGAACCCAAAGGAGGTACTGACTGGCGCCCCACTGAACCTGAAATATACCGAACCTGAAATATTGGCAAAATAGTGTACAAGGATGTTAGACACCTTTTCTGGGTCTGAAACCACAGCTCCATCCACCTTCAGACAAGGAGGTGGATGGGGAGCAAATTTACCAGGCAGCTTCCTCACTTTAGGCCAAACTCTCCCTATGGGTGTTTTAGATGTAACACTTTCTATATATTTGTGCCACGAATTACGTTTAGCCCATTTAAAATATTTACGTTTTTTTGCTAATGCTCTACGATATATTAAATAATTTTCCTGAGAAGCATTGCGCTTATAACGTCTATAACAAGACCGTGTAATGTGTCTCAAGTTAATACATGTTTTATCCCACCAAGGGACAACTGGACGACGAAAATTGCCAGAAGAACTGGGAATAGAAACCTGAGCACTCTCTAAGACCTGCACAACGAAGTAATCATACGCTTGGATGTGAGTCTTAAAAGATGAGAAATCAACAGAACAACTGAAGGCAGCAGAAAATTTTTCCCAGTCAGCTTTATCCACACACCACTTTGGAGGCGCTGATGGAGGTGATCCGTTAAGGGTGTCAGTTATGACTGGGAAATGGTTGCTACCATGCAGACATTGTGACACAGACCAATTGAGAGAAAGCAATAAACTGGAGGAACAAATACTTAGATCAATGGAAGAGTAGGAGTTAGAGTGCAATGTGTGCTGTGTAGGAGCACCATCGTTAAGTAATGATAGATTCTTTAGCAGGAGTAATGATTCAACCATAGCACCACGTTCATCAGTGGAGTTCCCACCCCACAGAATATTGTGGGCATTAAAATCCCCAAGTAACAAAACAGGAGGTTGCAGCATCTCCACCAGCTCCAGGAGTTCATCCAGCTGTACCGTGTCATCGGGCAGGAGATACAGTGAACAAATAGTGTACAGTTTGTCCATTAATACCTGCACAGCACAGGCCTGCAAGCAAGTTGGAAGATCCACTCGAGTATGATAAATGCTTTATTTGACGATAATGGCTGCCCCACCTTTTGCCTGAAGACCTGTGGGTGGTAGTGAGCTATAGTACACGTAGTCGAGTCCTGGGCTGAATGGATGATAACCCAACTTCGTTTCTTGCAGGCAAAGGACATCCCAGTCACACGTGTTCTTCAAGATAGCAATTTCGTCACAATTAGCGAGTAAACCCCTACAATTCTACTGAATAATCATAGGGATGATATGCTGAAGAGGATGTAAGCTGTACCTACCGGGACTCAACATGTGAGGATGCTGCAATTTCCATATGAAGTTCTGATCGATCACCTTCTACGACTAAACGTTTACGGTCCAACCAGTTTCAGGAGCCACCTCGACGGTTCTTTTGCACATCTTCCTGGTGTGTTGTTCCAGGATGGTGAGGGCTATGTTCCCTAGACCAAGAAGAGCGCTCCTGGACGTTTCTACCATCGTGTGTGGTGTTAAAGCCCAACTTTGATTTCTTTTGAGTACGAGAGGTGGTGAGTAGTGAAGACTTATTTTTCAGAGGTAGACGCTCCACTCCCTCTAGATCATCATCATTCGACTGGGGACTGATCTTTCTCTTCTTGTCTTTTTCTGCCTCAGAGACTGGTGGCTGCCGACTGCAGGTACTACTACCGCCATGGGGCAAAGCACAAGCACCAGAAACAGATGACAAAGGCTGATGATTAAAGTGCTTGTGGGATCCCTTTACCGGGCCTTTGATACTTGCCGGGGTACTTTTTGGAGATCTGCTGTGGTGTGCATTCCAGTCAGGGCCCTTCTGGATGCCAGACTGAGACGGGGACTTAACTTTTTCCCCCACATGAGAATCAGTTGCACCAGGATGTTGTGTCTATCCTTAGGTGTCCCAGAAGTCTCTGCTGTAGAGCTATTCTGTGTCATGGTAGACAACTGAGTGGCACTACTCCCTCCTGAGGAGGGAGCTGCTTTCCCTGTAGTAGAAACTGAGGAAGCAAAGGAGTGTCTTCCAAGTTTCCATCTGTAGGCTAGCTCTCACCTAGCACTTCCAAAGCTAATATGCTGGGTATTTGCCAAAGTCACTATGTCCTGCTCTAATTTGTAGATGTCACACTGACGGGAGGATGGGGATTGGGGGCCCTGACAGTGGAAACAATAAGGCCCAGAGTCGCATTGCGAGGGGTCATGTGTCTCCAATGAGGAGCAGTGACTGCAGCAGGCCCCGTTCCTACAAAACTTCTTTAGATGTTCATACTCAAAACAATTATAACATTGCATGGGCCTGTCATGAAAAGACTTCACTCGAAGCTGTAAGGGGCCGATGTCAACATGGTCTGGTAAGTGGGATCCATAGAAAGTATCACCAATTTCTGCTTTACTGTAATTTGTGAACAGAAGACACACTGTGAGGACACATACCCATAATCTCCAGGTCAGAAAACTCATGCAGGTCCTCACAAAAGACTACCCCCCCTAGAGTAATTAAAGCCCTTGTGGGGCTGTACTGTTGTGAATGGACAGTCAGAGGGGCAAGGCATGTGTTGCAACATCCTCCCCTGAATAACATTCTTAGCACGGAGTAGAACCCCCTTGCCATAGCGCTTGATATGCTCCTTTGGGATGGAACCCACCTACTTCTGGAGGTACTGATATGCACGGATAAGGTTGGAGTTGTCTTTATAATAAGCCACAAACCACTCAGGGCTTGGGGAAACCCTCTGTTTATCCTTCTGGAACACATTCCATAAACATGTTAGGCACGTAACCTTCAGCATCATCAATAACATTCTCTGACCGCATCAAGGAGGTCAATACATCAGGTCCCCCCAAAGACAAATCAGGTGTCGCAGCATGCACAGCTGTTGCCGCGGAAGCATCCAGGAATGTCAAGTAGCAGTTACTAAGGGTGCCAGTTATGTTCGCACTGTGCAGTCGTATAAAGGAAACGACCCCGAGCTCTTTGAAAAGACAATGAATTGAGTTATATGTCAATGTACTGGGTATATTTCTCAGTACTACTGTGTCTGCAGTCGAGTTGTGCAGGGGTGCATTTTCCTTTTCCATGCAATTATTCAGAAACTTCACTCCCCCACCCCTCCACCCACCACAGTGCCCAACAAGGGGAGGCCGTGAGCCAGGGATGATACCACTGGCGACCCCAGAGGTGGTGAGAGAATAAACGCAGGTAACCACTGGAGAACCTGGGCAAGGGTGACTCCAGGACGATAGGAGCCACCAGGCCCCCCAGTGCCCACTTGACCCTAGCCAATGCATGACCAGCCGAATGACCTGGTTGGGCCCAACCAGGCCGCCCGCCTAGCCAGAATAAGGGACCAAAGAGGTGAATTGCTAGCTGCAGGGCGCACCGTGCAGTATCGCTCATCTTCCAGGACTCCCGTCTCCCAGCATTACGGGAAGCCACGCACGGCAAACACGTGGGGAGGCAACAGTCCCGCCCTAGATGGCGAGTAGGCAGGGACTAGCATCACCAGCAGGCCTCCTCCACCAGTGATGTAGGGGGTGCTTGGTCCACGACACTGACAAATGCCGAACCCTACAAAGCTAGGCATGCCTCCAAAGTAGGTGGCACTGCCAGCCACGCTTCAAGCCCCGCCACCACGTCAAGGTGACCCCGCTCAGTGGGGCACCAGCACATGGGAGAAACCCAGTGATGCGTCTCCTTCCCTTTGCAGGACAGGAAGACCTACTGCACTGCAGAACATACACAGTGATCTGTACTTCACCCACAGGGTCTTGCAGCCCACTTCTCTCTCCCTCTCTCTTTGTGTGTGTGTGTGTGTGTGTGTGTGTGTGTGTGTGTGTGTGTGTGTCAGTCAGTTACTCATTCTCTCATCCACTGGCTCACTTACCCTCATTTACTCATGCACTACCACTTAATCACTCATTCACTCACATTTTCACTCCCCCCCCACTCACTGCCCCCCCCTCTTTCTCTCTGGGGCCAGAGTAGCACAGTAGTAGTGGTAGCGACCGTGGAGTGTGCAGTTCAATCCCACACACTACGTATTTTCTTTCACTGCAGACTGTACACTTGTGCTTTGCTGGTGGATGTGTGTGTGTGTGTGTGTGTGTGTGTGTGTGTGTGTGTGTGTGTGTGTTTTACGGAATTAATTGTTTACCTATGGGCATAATTCAGTTTTGTTGTGTGTGGATGGATGAAGTATATAGAAAGATGCTCATGACCAGCGCTGCATCCTGTAGTGGACGGAACGGTTCATCCCGCACGCATTATGAAGGGTGGTTTGGTGTGACTGGTTTGGTCTGAGATGGAGCAGTGGATTTCGAAGGCTTGAATGATGGGTGGGAGGATGTTGGCCCAGTCTGCTGGGTTGTCTGGTGATGGGTCTCCTGTTTTTGTGCTTCTCTGTTCGTGTTCTGGATTTCTCCCTCTCAGTGTCAGTGTATGAAAGGATTAGATAATAATGATGATGATGGTGATGATGATGATGACATGTTTCTCTCAGCGCGCGCGCACGCACGCACGCACGCACACACACACACACACACACACACACACACACACACACACACACACACACACACACACACACACACACACACACACACACACACACACACACCGTTCGCTGGTGCAGTGGTAACGTTCTCGCTTGCCATCTGGTAGACGGAAGTTCGCGCCTCGCTCAGGTTGCGAAAAGTTTCACTGACGAAGTGGGTGGTTACTGTCCCTCTTGAGCAAGGGGACGGGTGTGTGGGTGTGTGAAGGTCACAGCCTTGCCCTTAGATCGGACTGTATGAGCTCTCAGCTCCCTTCCGGGAGGGTAAAATGCTGACGATCACGACCATCAAGTGATCCTGACCTACCCCCGGTGAATTACACACACACACACACACACACACACACATATATATATATATATATATATATATATATATATATATATATATATATATATATATATATATATATATATATATATAATTGTAATGTCAGTCATAAATGTATGCATTTACTTCTTAATGGCTAAAAGTGCAGAGTAATGAGATTACAGTTATGTCAATCAAAGTCCTTCAACGCTGTACTAAGAGGTCTGATAGGCAAGTGGTATAATGCAACAGTCTGAGTGCCTTAAAACCTGGTGCTGCTAGGCAAGATATTGTTACGTACAAAAAATAAATAAATGAATAAAATGTTCTGCCGTTTATAAGTTATATATCCTTTATTGTCACTCAAGCTGTTATGACCCACTGTCAACTGAATTAAACTACCTGGTGTTGGCACAAATAGAACAGCACAGTTGTCCGAGCCAAGAGAGTTACTGGTACTGGTATCGACACACTCAGGACCTATGACTCACTCTCAGATCAACATGAATCGTCTAGCGTTAACTGCAATTAAATACTAGAGTTCTTCTGACCATGAGAGAATTAATATTATAATATATACACTCAGGCTCCTATGACTCACTCTCGGCTGAATAAAATTGTCTGACGTAAGCTGCAGTGGTATAACAGATTTGTCCTGACCCTGAGGGGATTAACTTACTTTTTCATGTGAAGTGCTGCACTGCGAAGTAGGCCTACAGTAGATGTGAATGAAGCAATGTAAAATGTGGAGTGATGACTGAGGTAGTGGGTTGATGGCGGTGTGCACAGACTGTTGTTGTTATTCAGGGATTAGACTAACACCATCCGAGCAGGGCAGAACCCCATAGGTGAGTGGACAGCTGGTGATAGGGACAGCTGGTGCTCCACTTTCACCTGCCATCAAGAACCCACCTCCTGACTATCCTCCTTTACTGATTTAACGTCTTTCACCCGCACTGACAGCAGGCCAGCGTACTCTCCCTAACATCTCGCTGTTCAGATTCACCAGTCTACACGCACAGTATACACAAAGAAAAGTAACACCAATCCTCTTTCACCCCTTAAGGTTGTGTTATTGTGGTCCAGTACATTTTAGGGTAGATGACCACCGTACTACCCTTGATGGCACTGCATGATTAAAATGCCTCGAGAACCCCTTGTGCATCAAACTTATGGAAGGCTGTCACTCTGACTGGGCATTTTACCCACCAGGGGCCATCATAGACGCTGTATTAAATGGATTCAAAATAGACAAGAACAAGGCAACCTAACAGTTTCCAGACGAGAGAACCGAAACCCAGGCGTCTGTGTATAAACGGATCTTTAGCGTGTATTGATTTTACTTAATATATTTGGAATGGTGAAACATTTTATTTCTTCCTTCTTTGTAAAACAGATAAACGGGCTGACAATAACACCCCTTTATCGGGCTGGCAAGACTCTTGTACAAAGTCTAATTCCTTCTTGTCCTTATTCTTCCAGCAGTACAACTGGGACCTGGACGACACATTGACTATTGTGAGTTGTATTTCAGGGTAAAATAAGGATTGTCTGCCTGATCCAAGTGTAGTTGATAGGTACTGTATAAACTTGGGTCTTCTTTCTCACTGTCTTCTTATCCTTTTTCTCCTCCTCCTCAGCCTTATCCTCATCCTCATCCTTCTTCTTTTCCAACTTCTTTGTCATCGTCTTTGTCTTCTTCGTCATCATCATCGTCTTCCGCTCCTTTTTTTGTCTTCGTCTTAATGATCGTCTTCCTCTCCTTCCTCATCTTCCATACCGCAGCCCACCAATGCCACCAATCTCCTTCCTCCTGCCCGAACGTAATGAACAGTTCCGGAGCTTCATGAACCCCGGGACGCCATTTTACTTCATTCTAGCTGTCTCTTTACCACTTTATTCGGATGAGAAGATACTTAAAGCTGAAGGGGTTACTTATAGACACCAGGGCTTGTATTGCAGTCGTTAAGAAAGCCCCCTAACACCTCTCCCTCAGCGATTTATTTTTGAATGCGGCTGTTTAATATCAATTTGTAGTTTAGTTATGCAGAGTATGGTGATGTCTGAAGGATTTATGTAACACAGAAAGGGAAAGTAAGGAGTAATAAATAAATCACTTAGGAAAAGGTGTTAGGGAGCTTCATGAACCGACGAGAATACAGACCTAGATATCCCTTTACTACTAGAGTGATTTATTATATTGAATAGATCGTAAGCCGGAGAAATAAAATACCGACTGGAGTCAACGCATTAGCTTTTTCAATCCGATGACGAGTTTTATTGGTTTATTCTTGCTGCCTACAGACGATTTTATTCAGCTATGGTTAGACGTGTAGTGAAGGGGTTAATGGAGGCGATATCTTGCCTACCCGCACCGAAAAGTCTCCCCAAAGCTGAGTACAAGTGAGTGGAAGCAGCAAGGGTAAAGTTTGCGAGGACGAGGTGGAGGGTACGGAGAGAGACCTTTGAAAATACTGGGCAGAGAGAGAGAGAGAGAGAGAGAAAGTTGTGTACGGGATGTGCATTAAGGTTGATGAGAAATGTACATAGGGAAGAGTGATTGATATGGGAGTTTGTGTGTGTGTGTGTGTGTGTGTGTGTGTGTGTGTGTGTGTGTGTGTGTGTGTGTGTGTGTGAGATCCGGATCTTGATCGTGATCCTAGGTATAATATCTCCAAAAGTTCTCAATTCCAATAAAATTTTGCTGATTTATGGGCCATGGGTCAAGGAAGAATTGATTAAATTTTTGGGCTTTCCGGATCCTATGTGTTTCACACAATAATATCTCCACGGATCCTGATCTTGATCCTTTGGCAATGGCATTGGCGGAGGTGTGCGCGCTCTATGTGCTTTCTATAAGTCGCGACAGCGAGAGGTGGCGGAGAAGCTCATCCCACTCTCTTCCCACTGAAATGTCTGTGATTGGTGGATGGTGGGGCGGGAGGTGCGTGAGTGAGGTTAGGAGTCCATTTGATGACCAGTACAGGTGTACCGTCTAATCAGGAAAGACATTGTCACCTGCCTGATGCTACTCTCTCTCTCTCTCTCTCTCTCTCTCTCTCTCTCTATGTATGTATGTATGTACGTTTTTTCTAACATTTTGTTGTGATGTGTTTTCATTATATTTTTTAATCTCTTTTTTTCATGGTCTTGAAATACAAAGGAAAATATTGTATTTATCATGCTGTGCTTATGCAGTCAGTATCCCATTATAAGGCTCATCAAGTCATCCGTAATTCATCGCCGTATTTAACAACCTTAAATGTACTGCACCAGCCTCCCCCCTTCAACCCATCTCTGTCTGTCTGTCTGTCTGTCTGTCTGTCTGTCTCTCTCTCTCTCTCTCTCTCTCTCTCTCTCTCCCTCTGTCTGTCTGTCTGTCTGTCTCTGTCTCTGTCTCTCTCTCTCTCTCTGTCTCTGTCTCTCTCTCTCTCTCTCTCTCTCTCTCTCTCTCCCTCGTGAAAAAAGGAAACATTAGAGGGGTATTGATAAAGGATTTGATGTAGAAATAAGTTTCATAATACATAAGGAAGGAAGTTAAAATGAAAGGCAGCCAAGAGTGTGTGTGACCTGAGGAGAGAGGCTAATTCTCAAGGGACAATATATTTTGGTGTGTGTGTGTGTGTGTGTGTGTGTGTGTGTGTGTGTGTGTGTGTGTGTGTGTGTGTGTGCGCGCGCGCGCACGCCCCTCTCTCACTATCATACTCCAGGACTTGTACACTTTGTTCCACGTCAATAAAGTCATTACCGGTATATGGAATCCCTCCACGTATATATATATATATATATATATATATATATATATATATATATATATATATATATATATATATATATATATATATACTGTATATATATATATACTATTTTGCTTACATTTTGTTGTGGTGTGTTTCGAGAGAGAGAGAGAGAGAGAGAGAGAGAGAGAGAGAGAGAGAGAGAGAGAGAGAGAGAGCAACATAGGGAAGAAAGGGTTAAGGAGTGGCAAGTATGGACAGGTGGATCTTGTGACCTGTGATTCCTTTCAGCCCTCCATGACAATCCCCAGGGACGTGAGCGCAGAGTGAGCCTCAGAGAATGTTTGCCTTTGTTTCCTCTGTACTTTGCATCATGACTCTTCACCTCACCTTCCAGCTGCTTTGTCTGCTTGTCCGACGGAATGCATTGCTTTTGGCTTGGGATGTATATTGTATGGCCTTTCTAATGTTTTATTCTAAAATATAAACTTATCATACCTGCGTTCAATCGATCAAACAAACAAAAATCTTGACACAGGTGAACAATGTTTTCACAATGAGCGATGCTCCTGTTTTCTTACTGGTTTAAGCCAGTTTATTCTGAATGAATATTTCCCAACCATATGGTACATAAATCCTTCTTTATGGTTTTTCTGAGAGAAATAACTGAGATTCGCATGCATGAGAATTTTACTAAAGAATTATTTCAAAAGTTTCGTCCAGTGCTTTAAAGTGACAAGACAAAGCTTACATAGATTATTTTATGATTGTGTACACTCATTGCTTAATTCCTCTCTCTCTCTCTCTCTCTCCAATTTATTTTTTTCTGTCCTCCTCCTATCCTCTCCCCATTTTAGGAAAGTAAACACAAATATAGTATACCTTATGCAGCTGTGTCACTTTATGAATGAGAAATAAAAGACTAATATGAAAGTATACATTTATTAATATCATATACAGTATCTCTATTTCATAATAATATTGATCTGGGGTTACACAGAGTACAAAATAGGAACAGCGACACATCACTCCGCACCATGGGGGCATGTCACTCATTATCATCACGGCGATGCGTCACTTTTCCACACCTGGGCAACACGTCTCTCCTCATTACGACAACTCGTCTCATCTCATCACGGTGGCACGTCTCATCACGGTGCCACGTCTCATGACGGTGGCACGTCTCATCTCATCACGGTGGCACGTCCCTTCTCATCACGGTGGTACGGATCATCTCATCACGGTGGCACGTCTCTTCTCATCACGGTGGCACGTCTCATCTCATCACGGTGGCACGTCTCATCTCATCACGGTGGCACGTCTCTTCTCATCACGGTGGCACTTCACTCATCATCGCTGCTGGAATCTGCTACATTGATTATGAAGTTCTCATGCAGATGGTTTATTACAATATCTGTATTTCTATATTCGTCCTCAACTTTTCTCGTATGACCCACACACTTTTTCCAGTTATCGGCCGTTACTCTTGTTATTGCATTTCTTGTTATCTCCTCTACGTTGGCAAGAGTTTGGTGAGCATTAGAGTTCCTCTTTTTTATTTCTGACTTAACCTGCGCCCAGATGAGTTCTATGGGATTGAGATTGCAGTGATATGGAGGAAGTCTCAACACCTTGTGACCGTGATCATGGGCTATTTGATCAATCTCATATATCTGCCTGTCTCTGTGTTTATTCACATGATATAGCAACTCAGATTTTGTATACGATGGGTCATGAGGAATGCTATTGTCCAGTAACTATTTAATTATATCACCTTTGTTTGAACTTTTGGTTGGTGCTTTATTGAGTATTTTAGAACGGTAGGGTGCATTATCCATTATTATTAATGCGTTTGGCAGAATATTTGGCAGAAGCTGTTCCTTAAACCGTGTCCTGAAACACTCGTGATTCATAGAATCATGGTAATCTCCCTTGATACCATTCTTTGCTCTAAACATCAGCAGTCCTCCAGGCACAAAACCATTTTCTCCGCCAGCATGTAGAATGATAAAACGCGCTCCTTTTCCCGTTTTTAACTTTGGGCCAACTCTTCCGTCTGCTGTACTCCAGCATCTGCTTACAACTTCATTTTGATTTACCCAAGTTTTATCTAAATAAACTTCTGTCCGTGGGTTACTGGAGTTTCTGGTTTCACTTAGAATCCTCAAATATTTACACCTTGCAATAACAATGTCTTCTCTTTCCATTAGAAGCTGTCTCCCACTTTCGGTTTTCTTAAATTTAAATCCTATTCTCTTGACTATTTTAGAAAGCGACGTTTTACCACCAGGAAAATTCACTGGGGGTTCTTTAATCTTCTCCAGCAGGCTACACATGGTTGGAATTTCCCCCCTTTCATAAAAAGCCAGAATTTCTCTTCTTATGCAGGCTTCATCGAAATCGTCAGTGTTGTCCAGCACTGGAGATTTTCTTATTTTCTTGCGAGAAGGCGACCGGATTCCTCCTTCCTTCACCTCCTTTTTCATACGTTGCACAGAGCGCACCGATACTCTCGTCGCCGCTGCCGTCTCGACATCCAGGTCAGTTTCACTGACTGTTGCGTCTCGCCTCCGGAGGTAATTGTGGACGTTCATAACCACTCTTCGTGTCTGGCTGGTGTATGGTAGCCTGCCTTCAGCATCTTCCAAGTCTTGCATCATGATTACCGATTTGGCCTGTACAGCAATGCCTCAGGTATCTGAAGTTGCTCAGTTTTCGTCACACCAGGATACAGGAAACGGAATAGCTGGGTACTGTCTGCTATAGAAGTTTCCAAGGAAATGATATATATATATATATATATATATATATATATATATATATATATATATATATATATATATATATATATGTACACACTGTATGTATAAATATGTCTGAATGCATGCATGTATGCCCTCCGGAGCGACGGGGTAGGGGAGAGAAGAAAGGGGCTTAGGATTGACAAGTATGTCCCGGTGGACCTGATCTTGTCATTACCACTCCCTCAAAGCACACGTGTTTTTCTGTATTCTTCTCTCTCTCACTCACTCACTCACTCTCTCTCTCTCTCTCTCTCCTTCCCTGATTTTGGCTGATGGTGAGTATTATCCTGTCCTTTCTAATGTTTTACTCCTTAAATGTTTTTGGCTGGACTTTCATATTCTAGAATATCAACACGCACACCTGTATGTATTGTGATATACCACATTAACTGCTGTAGCAATAAATAAAGCTTCGAACCATGGCGATCAATTTGGTGACGGTACTATGAGGGAAATATAAGCGCTGTCACACCTCCCCATTCTGCCCATCACCGTAGACAAATCAGGGACGAGAGAAGGAAAGCCTTTTCCTCACTCCTCCCTGAGGGAGGCGCTTCTCCGCCACCTCTCGCTGTCGCGACTTAGTTTAATTTCTGCCGCCGCCGCTGCAACAATTTACTCATCTAAAACCACTGAATCCGGTGACATTTTTTTTTTTCCATTCTCTAGACGATTTTATTAAGAATACTCAAGACTTTTCTACCTGAAGGGGTTAGATGCGGCCATCATTAGCCCCTTCACCACCATGGGCTCTACCACGCTGAATGAAATCGTCTGGCAGCAGCGATGATTAGCTAACAGAGACCACGTGGATACAGGGGGTTAAAAGAATGGCCTCAAAGCGAAGGTCGAAAGACAGAATGAAATCGGCAAGGCTGTATGGTGGACGTGTCCTCCTGCCAGCATAATGACCCCTTTAGCGATCATTACGATTTGGTTTGTGGAGAGAGAGAGAGAGAGAGAGAGAGAGAGAGAGAGAGAGAGAGAGAGAGAGAGAGAAAGGTACTTCTCACGTCTAGTTTTCACCCCCACTTTCTCACCACCTTCTTCTCTCCCTCCCTCCCTCCCTCTCTTTTCTTCTTTTCTCCTCTCCATCTCACCCTCCTTACCTCTCTTCTTTCTTCTCTTCCTCTCCACCTTTACCTTCCTCCCTTTCCCTTTACTTTTCCTCCCTTCCCCATTTCTCACCCTCATCTCTCCTCTCCCTCCTTTCCTTCTCTCCCTCCCTCCTTCCTTTCCTCCTCTCACTCCCTCCCTCCTATCCCTCCCTAACTTCTTTCTCTCCCTATCTTTTGTCTCCCTCCCTTTCTTTCCCTCTTCCTTTTTCTACCTCCCTCCTTTCTGTCTCTCCTTCCTTGTCTAATTTCCCTCCCTCCTTTCTCTCCTTCCCTTATTTCTCTCCTTCCCTCATTCCTCTCGCTCCCTCATCTCTCCCTCGCTACTTTCTCTCCCTTTTCCCTTTCTCTCAATCCCCGCACTTTTTTCATTTCCTCAGTCCCTCACTTCTCTCCCTCCCTCCGTCCTATCCTTCCTTTCCTCTTTATCCTTCTCCCCCCCCCCCTCTTCTTGCTTTTCTCTACTTCCTCGCTCTCATAATTTCTTCCTCTTACTCAGCTTAACTTCCCCCCCCCCCTCTCTCTCTCAAACATTTTCTTCTTCTGGTACTTGCACTACCTTCTCCATCTACTCCGTTTTCTCACTCACTTTTTTCTTTCAAGGCCTCTCTCTCTCTCTCTCTCTCTCTCTCTCTCTCTCTCTCTCTCTCAAAAAAAAAAAAAAAAAAAAAAAAAAAAAACAGTGCCATTCGGTCTCCACAATGGACTAACGACAACAAAACCAAACCAGAATCCTTACCGCTGGACCAACCAAATCAACATCATTTCCTAATAAATCTTACCAAGACAGATTGAAACACCTTTGTTATTACGTCTGATCTAAACGTCAGTACTGAAACTAGCCTTGAACCTCGTTATTATTGTGACTTTTTTTCAATTTAGACCACCACTATATATATATATATATATATATATATATATATATATATATATATATATATATGGAGTCTGTGGTACAGTGGTAGAGTGTGCGTTTCGTACACGGGTGAACCAGGGTTCGCGCCCCGCCAGGGTAAGAAACTTTGGGAGTGTTCACCCGGCCACGTACTGCATTGGAGGACACAAGGGGTGCTGTTGTTGAACCAGTATCGCTTACTGTAAATTTAGTATGCTTGCACCCAGTCGGTTTGCGCGGGCCGATTACACTTGGTTCACAGACTACACACGCATCCAAAGCCACTCCAACACTACAATTACACTTACAAGCACTTCTCACCCTACATACAATCTCTACCAGACAGCCTAAGCCACTTGGTCGAGATACATTGGCTGTATCGTCCCGACCTCGGTCGGGATAGGGCGGTCCTGCAGTGGATACTCAAATGGCTGATGAATCTATCTATCTATCTATATATATATATATATACTGTATACCAAGTAAAACATCTCCAGGCGATCTTGGACATCACAACTTCCAAAGCAGTAACAAAATGAATGTGGTAAATACTCTTAACATTATTCGAATTTTCGGCCCAACTTAGGCCATCATCAGGTATTACAACTGTCCCATAGAGTCAGCACAGACTTGATGAAAAGAAGAAACTAGGACTTTATCAACACATCAAACTAAATACAAGCAAGTCAAATCAACCCGCCTCCCCGTATAAAAGCTCAAAAAGAAATGCCAATAACCACTCCGGGAAGACCCAAAGTAACTTACTCAAACCCCCAACTGAAACAACACTTGTCTGTTCGAACACTAAACTCAAACCCTCCAAACTGACGCAAACAAACCAAAACCACCTATAGGTTCGAACAGAGACTCTATTAAGTACTATTGGCTACATTAATTTCAGGTCTATACTTTTCTGCTAGTAATCTTTCTCCTAGTAAAGCATCAGCTGAACTACAGAATTTAGTTACTACCTGAAAATCATTGTAACGGTGGTCGTGGGTTAATGAATGCTCTCTAATAACTGAAAATGCCATCTGATGTAAATATTGCCCTGTCCTGTAGCTCTTTCCCATATGTTCAGATATCCTAATTTTGAATGAACGACTTGTACACCCGCGGACCAAAGTTTCGGTACCCCCCTCGATGGAAGGAAGTGGAAGTCAGGGTTAGAGAGACGGCAGGTGAACGGACAACCGTGAGTGGTACTTTGGAACTGAGCTACGAAGCGAATAGTGAGAAACCTAATGACACTGGATTCGAAACATTTCCATGCTATTCACCTGCAAAACTTTATGCATTCGTAATATACATACTGTAACATATAACATAGACTACTGTGTTATCATGGTGTTCTGTGATACTGACCTATCTGTTTCGGATCCTCATCACACAAATAAAGCACCGAGCCAGTTGTATATAAGTTGCAACTTGTCATTATAACTGCAGTCATAATTTTTGTGAATGTTATCCCTGGATTGTCTATAGCTATAATAAAGAATGATTGTGAATTTAATGTTGATTTTCAGAGTAGTTGTGCGAATGGTTATAAATGTGGCAATTATTTTATGTGGACGACTAAACCACATTGTGATGGACAGCGGAGAGCATTCGCCAATAATTTACTATAACCAGATGAAATTAAATGCAAACAACACAAAATATTATGAGACAACGAAGACACAGCTGTGGTATCCTGCTCCGCCTTGTTATCAAAGCCTTAACTGTGGCTTCACCTCATACGTGCATTATTTTCCTTCATTCTCTGCCTCTTTTATTACTCTTACTTCCCGGTATCCTCTTACTGCGAGTCGTCATATTCCTTGAAGGGTTTCTTGTCGTCCGGTCCTATAACCCCTACTGTATTACATTATTCCTCGCATCATCACTCCCAAACAAACAACGTTAGCCCAAGACTGCTGAATCTGTTAATACCATTATTGCCGCTGCGACTACTATTCCCCCTTTCCCCATTGTGTCTACTGCAATTCCACTCACAGTACTACTATTGCTACTCCTATTACTACTCCACTATAAATCTGTTTAATAATACATATGATTGTCCTTATGTCTGTGTATCTGTTAATCATATTGTCCCTGTCCCACCGTCGACAACTCGTCACTTACCCCACACCGCTACCCCACTTGCACCCCACCCCCCCTCTCTCCCACCCGCCATGAGCTCTGTTCCTCCCCCACTCCGACCCATTTTACCCCTCACCTCCTTCTTGGGCCACCAGGCCTGTTGTTCACCTTTTACCGGTGAATATACGTGACATGCATTAATAAGAATAATTATAAAATTGACAGCAACAACATACATCTGCAGTATTCCGAACATTACATAATTATAAAAGTCGCAGACCCAAACGTGCCTATATTACGGAGCTCGGATATATTAACCACAGAACCGACCACAGACCGTTCCTATCACTGCCACTGGACCTTACCTGTAGCACTTCACCATAGTAATACAACCCACTGAAGTCCTTTGTGGGATCACTACACATGTTTGGGAAAAACAACAGCGCACAACATGCCTACAATCCATTAAAATACACCTGTGACGTTTCACTGACATCCATTAAATTGCCTAGAAGTTAGCGGACAAACAAACACACGGCTGGACATAGACTGAGGCCGAATGTCTCGCATCGGTATTTGACAACCTGACAAAACTATTACGATCCTGCTTTGTAGGTGTCATCATAGTTATAATAATAATAATAATAATAATAATAATAATAATCGTAGTAGTAGTTGTAGCAGTAGTAGTAGTAGTTGTTGCAGTAGTAGTAGTAGTAGTAGTAGTAGTAATAGTAGTAGTAGTAGTAGTAGTAGTAATAGTAGTAGTAGTAGTAGTAATCACATGTTAATATCCATGATACAGAGGAGGACAAACACCATAATCTCCCTGATAAAACAAATGAAAACAGCTGTGACATATAAAACCAAACAGTGCCATAATATGCTGTAATGGTAAGGTTATAGTAATACTAAATTAATGTTTGACCGCAACCCAACCTTCTGCCATGGCAAACAGATTATTGCGTCGACACATGCTATTCGGTGTGTGTCCTTCTCAGTATCGTGCCTAATAACATGTGATTAATTATTATTATTATTATTATTATTATTATTATTATTACTGTGATGACACCTGCGTTGCAAGATCACAAGTTTTGTCAGGTCGTTACATACCGATGCGAGACATTCTGCTTCTGTCTGTCTGTGTCCAGTCGTTTGTTTGTTTGTCTACTAACTTCTAGGCTATTTGATGGATGTCAGTGAAACATCATATGCTTATTTTAGTGGTCTGTAGGCATGTTGTGTACTGTTATTTTTCCCAAACACGTGTAGCGATCTCACAGAGGACTGCAGTGGGTTGTATTACCATGGTGAAGTGCTATAGGGAAGTCGCAGTGGTAATGATAAGAACGGTCTGTGGTCGGTTTTGTGGTTAATATATCAGTGCTCCATAATATAAGCACGTTTGGGTCTGCAGTTATTAAGTGTAATGTTAGGAACACTACAGTACACATCTACGATGTTGTTGTTGTTATTATATTATTATCGCCTACCTTTAGAAGGCGGAGCGATCATGTTTTTAATTGCATCTGTGTGTGTGTGTGTGTGTGTGTGTGTGTGTGGTTGTGGTTGTGTGTGTGTGTGTGTGTGTGTGTGTGTGTGTGTGTGTGTGTGTGTGTGTGTGTGTGTGTGTGTGTTCCTATTATATCTCATGAACGGCTTGAGCTATCAACATGAAGCCTTCAGCGTATCAAGATATGGCCAAAATCTTGGAGGAGTTCGAAAATGGCAACTCGGGGTCAGAGTCAAGGTCACCAAACTAACTGCTAAAGGTCAACTAGTTTTTTTTGCCTGCCTTTAGCACCATTAAATCTCATGAATGGCTTGAGCTATCAACATAAAACCTTCATGGTATCAAAATATGGCCTAAAGTTTGGACTTGGCAAACAGAATATTTTAGAGGGCGATTACCGTTTAGCTCTCAAATGCCTTCTTTTTTATTATTAATGCATGCCGCGTATATTCACCGGTAAAGGGTGAACAACAGGCCTTCTGGCCCAAGGATGAGGTGAAGGGTAATGTGGTGTCGGAGTGGGGGAGGAGTAGAATCCATGGTGGGTGGGAACTGGAGTGGTGGTGCCGGGTCAGTGACGAGTTGTCGACGGTGGGACGGGGACAATAATTATGATTAACAGATATACAGACATAAGGACAATGATATTTATTATTATACAGATTTATAGTGGAGTAGTAATAAGAGCAGCAGTAGTAGTACTGTGAGGGAAATTAGACACAATAGGAAATGGGGGATTACAGTAGTAGTGGAAGTGGCAATAATGGTATTAACAGATTCAGCAGTCTTGGGCTAACGTTGTTTGTTTGGGAGTGATGATGCGAGGAATAATGTAATACAGTAGGGGTTATAGGACCGGACGACAAGAAACCCTTCAAGGAATATGACGACTCGCAGTAAGAGGATACCGGGAAGTAAGAGTAATAAAAGAGGCAGAGAATGAAGGAAAATAATGCACGTATGAGGTGAAGCCACAGTTAAGGCTTTGATAACAAGGCGGAGCAGGATACCACAGCTGTGTCTTCGTTGTCTCATAATATTTTGTGTTGTTTGCATTTAATTTCATCTGGTTATAGTAAATTATTGGCGAATGCTCTCCGCTGTCCATCACAATGTGGTTTAGTCGTCCACATAAAATAATTGCCACATTTATAACCATTCGCACAACTACTCTGAAAATCAACATTAAATTCACAATCATTCTTTATTATAGCTATAGACAATCCAGGGATAACAATCACAAAAATTATGACTGCAGTTATAATGACAAGTTGCAACTTATTAACAACTGGCTCGGTGCTTTATTTGTGTGATGAGGATCCGAAACAGATAGGTCAGTATCACAGAACACCATGATAACACAGTAGTCTATGTTATATGTTACAGTATGTATATTACGAATGCATAAAGTTTTGCAGGTGAATAGCATGGAAATGTTTCGAATCCAGTGTCATTAGGTTTCTCACTATTCGCTTCGTAGCTCAGTTCCAAAGTACCACTCACGGTTGTCCGTTCACCTGCCGTCTCTCTAACCCTGACTTCCACTTCCTTCCATCGAGGGGGGTACCGAAACTTTGGTCCGCGGGTGTACATCCAATATACCCAGCCTTACAGCTAGAACACGTAAATTTGTAAACAACATTTGAACATTGAGAAATAGGCACCCGACATCTGTGATTGAAAAAATTCTCTATCTTACAGTCATTAGTATGCATAATCCTAAAATTTACAGACGAAAAACTGTTTTAATTCTTTAGGTACCTGAGAAACTGATTAACCGATTTTTCCACAGAAGGGCATTTTAACATATTTAACTATTTTTTTCACCTCAAAACATACAGATTTACTTTTTAGTTTAGTATAAAGACTTTAAATACTTATCATATTTGTGTCTGCTAATAACTGTTCAGAAAATAATCCCTAAGTTTGAGAAAATCTTCATGCAAAGTTATATAATTCGAACAAACATTGTATGTTCTATGCAGTAAAGTTCTAATTAATTTTGAATATCATCGGACAAAAACTACCAATTTAAGCCCTGACCTGTAAACGTTGGCTTTCTATGTACCCCAATTACTAGTCCTTCATTACTTTCAGCAATTTTTATATCAAAAAATGATACACTTGTATTTAGTTTGATGTTTTAATAAGTCCTAGTTTCTTCATTAACATCAAGTCTGTGCTGACTCTACGGGGCAATATTATTGTAATATATACCTGATGACGGGCCGAAAAATCGAATTATGTTAAAAGTATTGACCACATTCATTTTGTTACTGATATATATATATATATATATATATATATATATATATATATATATATATATATTATATTGTGTGTGTGTGTGTGTGTGTGTGTGTGTGTTTGTGTGTGTGTGTGTGTGTGTGTGTGTGTAATTGTTTTTGTTCGAAAAATGTATCTTAAGGTGAAGGGATGAGAGGAGCGAAAATTGAATAAAAAATACGTCACCGTACTGAAGGGACATTCAAATGTAGATGTTGAAAACTTGATCACATTTGCCTCGGATACGTTAACTCGTGGGAATAACTTAAATTGCCTGGACTTGGATCTAACTTCCATGTTATTAAAATTTCGACCATTGAACTTTTAAATGAATGAAATAGACTCCCAGAAAATTTTACAGAACAGACAACCATAAATCTAATAATGAATAAACCACAGCATGACTTTCAACCATCACCAACTTACGATATCCTAACACAGTTACGGCCTGGACGCAGTTCTTTAACTTAATTGTCAACAATGCTGAAGTTTTCTCTTTGGCAGTGAATACACATATGAAGTATTAGTTTGTTCCTACACTTCATAAGCTTACACTCGGTATACCTGATTATCTGTGCATTCAGTATATACAGGTATGAATCCCAGTATATAAATAAAAGCAAACATTATATACTCGTAAAATGTTTGGTGAAATTTATACTTTGGCCAATAAGCTTGATTATTAGTACTACTGTCGACCGTTCTGATAATACTTCCTTCAGATACGTCACTTGTGCAAGAACTTGCCTCCACCAATTTGCGCGGATGGCTCATCGCTGAAGGTCTTGGTGGGTCTTCTGCCTCGCCATCCCGTTCTTACTTGTGTAGTCAGAGAGTAAGTTCTTCCATCACAGTGTCGGTAGCCACTGTGTAGGGAGCATCCACCTGCCAATTACCCTTAACAATCGAAATCCTTCGTAACTCCCAAACACAGAGGTTTCAAGGGAAGATCTAAATTGCTGCCATTCGCACAGTTTGAACTACAGCCTTCATTTTTTGCCATATTATAGTACTGGTTGACCGCTTCATCTGAACAAATATCATCCCTATCCGACTACCAGAACCCGGATAGGACCCGAAAAGAGTGACCTGAAAGCTCAAGAATCACTTTGGTTAGAAGAGTGAAATTTTATTGGCATATACTGTACCTGGGCCATGGCCAGAATGCAGTGCTTTTAATATAGTCCAGATCGGATCATTATATCCTGAAATAGCCTATGGTCCAAAATTCTTGCCTACTCCGAAGGACAGTGAATTCACCTGATTTTATATGACAGATTAGAGCAAGAGCCACCAAACTTGATGGACTTATAGATCTTGATGATCTAACGTGACAATCAGATCAGTGACCTTGCTAGTGATGACCAGCACTACCACCATCGTCACCACCACACACATCACATTACTATCACCACCACAATCATTAGCACTACCACCATCGTCACCACCACCATCACCACACCATCATTACCACCATCACCACCACCATCACCACACCATCATTACCACCATCGCCATCACTATCATCATCGTCACCACCATTCAGACCACCACCACCGTCACTAGCACTTCCACCATCGTCACCACCACCACAGTACTAATACCACCATCATTATCATTACCACCATCGTCAACAGCACTCACACCACCACCACCACCACACTACAACCACCACCATCACTAGCATTACCACCATCGTCATCGCCACCACCACACTACCATTACCACCACCACCATTCCAGCTCTCGTGTGCCAATATGCATATAACGGTGAAGGAGAAAGAATATGTCCGTGGATGAAAAATCAGTTCTGATGAATGATTTATGCAGCAGAGAAAATAGGAGGAGGCTTGATATTATTACACGGCATAACTAGTGAATGATTTCACAGCATGCAAGAGTTCAGTGTATATATACTCTGTCCATTTTGACTTGACCGAAAATCATCTTCTCTCCCGCATTAGGTCTGATCAGCTGAACGGGTCAGGTGCGGGGAAGGGTATGGGTCCATTGTGATGCGGCAGGGGTAAACCAGCTCTGCTGTCGGGCCCTGCTGCGGATGTCGCAGGATTGCACTGCGCAGTTGACCCTCGTGCAGTGTGGTGCGGTGAGGGGCGGTCCCTTATCCCGTTAGAGGCTAAGATACGAGTAAATGTACGTGTGTGGATGAGTAATTGGTGGGTGTGTCGTCTTGTCTCGGCTACCCCCCTTGGGGGAAAAAGCCTTGGTACAGTGTATAGATAGACAGATGGCGTCTGTCACGAAGAAGTGTCATGGGAAGGATGCAGAACGGTAGTATTGTAGTATTCTGCCACTGCATCACGGTAAATAAACTGCAAATGGACGAATATCTCCTCCAGGATGAGATGGAAGAATTATGACAGGGCAGGATCCAGCAGTTGTTCACACTTTATCCGGATGGAGTAATGTTTTCTAGGGATTACTGGAAAGAAATACAGATCTTTTAATTACTGGCAAAGGTCTTAGTGCAAGCAGTTAATAACCATTTTGTAACGCTTACTTTCCCTTAGACGAATATAATCACTTGACGTCAGCGGAAAGAAATGAAGAATTAGTATTTCTCTGCTAGAGGTTAAAAGGCGGGTCAAAACCTTTGTTCCCATTTTTACCAACTGAGGACACCCATACACCTAATACTGAGGACAAAATATTAACACAAATATATGTAAATTTCCCCGGGTTTACTGTACAACCGTAATTAAATAACTTCATCCATGGTGTCAGCCATAAAAGATAGTACAGAATATGCAATGCTCCTTTTATTGCAATAGTTCAATTAATATGTTGCAAGGGAACATAATTGGTATAAATCAAAAAGCTGCCCGACGCCCTGGACCCCCCCTCCCATCCTCCACTGGTGAAGAAATCTGTCCATTTAAAGTTAGGCAGCCACAAAAGTCCAGTCGCCTCTCACGCCTTACATGGCTAGAGTCAGATGCCTGAATGAGACGTAAGACTTAGTGGACAGAGATGCATATTATTACTCACAGATGGCTGTAAATGTGCACCTCAGTCCACTACGTCACATTTAAGCGTTTATGAATCCAGCGGGGTAAGAGAGGCGACCACACCTTTGTAGTTGACAATACAGGAAATGGTTATTATATGCTGATGTGTTACAAAACATCACACTTTTTTCCACACAACTGGTAATGTTAATTAGGGGAACATGCAAATAGACTTCATCCGTACCAGTGCAACTTTGATAGGATGTTTCTCTGTGAACTGCTATCGAATTGATACCCAAACGAAAAGGAACACCCAGAATGTGCAACTACCGCGCCCACCAACTGGTCCAGGGGCAAAAAATTTGACTTTGTCCTGTACCCTTGTCCTTCAACAGATTACTCTCAAACTCGATTTCCCTTCTCTCCCAACCCTTGACCCTTCAACCAACTTTGTATCAAATGAGATCAAAACTATTTCAGCTCTGCACAGTGGCCTTCAACTTTGATGCTTTTCAAAATTAAATTGCTTTATCGCTGGTAAACCTGAACCAATCCACCAAGTTTAATCTATATCAAATAAAAACTGCATAATTTGGCTTTGTCATGTGACCTTGACCTATGACCTATTATTATAAAAGAAACAGGTCAGTTTCTTGGGTGATCCTCAGCTCATCCACCAAATTTGATCCAAGTAAAATGTGAACTGTTTTAGTTATATATTTTGCTAAAACACAAACATACTGGTCGAACTCTGACCTTGCCCAGTGACCTTGACCTTTGAATGATCATGCTGAAAATCGAGTGCCTCTGTTCTGGCTCTCCCCTAAACCCTTCCACCAAGTTTGGTTCAGATCTGATCAACACTGTCTTAGTTCACCTTGCTGTGTAACCTTGGCCTTTGATCTTTTCCTGTGAGCTGGAACATTTATTCAAGTCAACATCGAATCCTTTTAGTCCTGCCAATTCTCAACCCGTCCACAAAGTCTGGTCTAAATAATTTTAAAGCTATTAACGTTGCCTTTGCTCTGTGGTCTTGATCACTGACCTGTTGTAAAAAAAAAAAAAAAAATCAGGTTTATTCCTTTGCTGACCTCGAACCCTTCCACCAAGCTTGGTCCAAACCATATCAGAATTGTCTGAGTTATTTTGCCAGCACACACACACACACACACACACACACACACACACACACACACACACACTGGACGACTTTGACCATGCCTTGTGGACATGACCTTTGACTGTTCTCGAATCTGAATCACATCATTGTTTCCTTATCTTTGGCACTGTCCTAATCTTTAATCTACTCTGGATAAAAGCAGCTTAAACTGATTTTTCTTGGTCAGTGTTTGACCTTATCCTGTGACCTTAATCTTTGATCTGTTGTTCTAAAAACAATAGGTTTACTGATTGGCGACTCTCAACACGTCCATCAAGCTCAGTTCAGTTGATGGGTAAGAGTGTCAAGCTGAGAGGGTGGATCTGATTAGTAACCAAAGAGATTCATGCTTACCTTATAATTAAGGCTCATCGAATTTCATGTAATCACTGCTTAATATTCAAGCTGTGGGAGTGGCACAGTTCCGACGGATGAAAACACACCGACAATAACTTTTAGGTCAAGTGCAGCATCAGAGACTTGGGACGGGGTCATGTCCTTAATTGCACCAACTTGCCTTCCCAATGACACCACTCCCCATGCAACACTTCACCCTGGTATTCCATCTGTTTTATTTTTTTACATGTGTAGTTCAGGTAAGACTTTCCGTACTGAAGGATTAATTCCATATCTACCTAATCCAGTTCGGCAATTTTTTTTTTTTTTTTTTTTGGTGAATAAAGTTGTCTGCATATAACAAGATCTAAAAAATTAAGAAGACAAAATTGTACTGTACTGTACTTAATGCGTCAGTAATCTTACGTCGCTGATGACGGCATTCATCATACCACCCTGAACCTTTTACTCCATCATCATCATCATAATCATCATCATGACCGTTTTTCCTATCTCATGTCAATAATAACCTCTTTAATAAGACAATGTCATTTTGTTTTACTGGTGCTGCTACCATACGATTTTATCAAACCATAAACACCTCTAACATTGCCTCATCTCACACGCACATCGTTTCCCCGCAATACCTACCCACAACCAAACATCAGCACAACTATGCAGAGTACATAAACAAATACAAACATTTCCAGGGAATGAAGTTTATGACAAGCGTCAACACATGATAGTGTGAAATTCTAGCTAGTAATGACCATGCTATACGAAGTTCAGTAGTCAGGTTGTTGGCTGACAGTTTATCAGACAGAGAGATGAAGTTAATGGTTAAATGTGACAATCACAAAATAATCGTATACATAATATTGCTCGTAGTAGAGGGAGGTGGTGGTGATGGAGCTCTGGTTTCCTTGTTCACTGCAATGTGCTTAGATGATATGACCATGACACCACTGTGCAATCATCTTAGGAATTATTAGTTTTAAGGAAATGACAATATTAGATATAAAGAAGTACTGTCTCTGTAGTGGATAAGTGAACAAATGGAATGACCTGTCATCATACATAGTGCAGTTAAATATTGTATGGTTATGATTTTAAAAAGAAACTTAACAGACAATGCAGAGACAGGCACAGATACATACGGGTAACTACAGTATAAAGAGTCCAATAAATGTCACTCCAAACTTCATCACTAAAACAGCTATCAACCTGTAAACCGTAAACTTAAATGGGCTGGAGACACAGGTTGAAACCCTCTTGCAGAAGTTCGATGTCAGTAGCATCTGAGTATCTGTGAGTATAATTGTATGTCATGTTCTGCTAGGGGTATACAACTTAGTCCACAACACAGCCTGGTTTGCTGTGGACATACCTGTGGATTTGTGCAACCCATTACTTGTGAACTCAACCTTATTATAGCCTGACTGACTGACTGATATGGCGTCACTGACCAGGCAAATTCAGGCTGATGAGAACATCAGAATCACATCACATTAAGAAAACTAAGATTCTTAACAAAATAAAGTGTGGGGTGAAACGAAAAATTCAGATAATGCTTTCAACCGGAACCTTTTAATCCCATTTCTTGATGGGAGTTTATGGAGTCACACACAAACAGAGAACACTAACAAATTTGCTCCAGTGACAATGGAAGACAGAGGTGAACCCCACCTCCGCAAAAGGGGGGTGGAATGAAAAGCACACAAGGAGAGATGACCCCCCCCAAAACATGGTGCCCGTGAAACAAAAGGAGAGCCATGACACTCTCCAAACACAAGGTGCCACATACGCCATGGAGAGGCATGACCTCACAAAAACCATGATGCCAGATACAGCAGTCAAATGTGCAAGTTGGGGGAATAACGTGACGGGTGAAGCGTACCCTCCTACGGAGGTGATCCATTTTCCACTAAAAACCAGAAGCAGTCAGTGAATACAAAATAGTCAACATCAGGAAGGTGTCACCAGTGAGGCTAACACCACAAGTAGCAAACAAAATTCAAGAAGTTGTCACAAGTGAGCTAAATCTGTAAGTAGTAACTAAGGGGTACAAAATGTCAAGATCAGTGGTCATGAAAAGTTTGGGATTCACCCCGATCCAGAAAAGCTGGATTTCCATCTGATCCAGTGACACCTGGCTCTGAAAGCAAGACCTGGGGTAAAAGAAAATATCTGATCCTTAATACCACTTACACCCAACAAAATATATTCACCAGGAAACAAATGAAAGTCTATATTGAGGGTCTTGCCCTCAACTTGGACAGGAACATTCCTAACGCAGGAAACCACTTGATACACCTCTTGGCTGAAGGGAAAGTATCGCGGTATGGGCGGCTCTACAACATCCACCTTCAGGCCAAGTCTCCTGGCCTCATTTATTGGTAGTAAATTGAAGTAGGCACCAGTATCGATCTTCACATCTCGAAACACGTTATCATTAATTTGGACTGTTTTCCTAAACCGACGGATACTAAATTCGGGTTTCACCTCCGGCACCCTGAAGGTCAACACTGGGCAAGACTCAGAGGTGTTCAGACTACACCTGCACGACTTTAAAAAACTCATTCCTAAAATTGCATAGGGCGCATCAACCCGACCGTCTGCCATCAGATCCATAACAACATTCACTGGCCCGCTCACCGATTGCAACAATATTTGCACATTTTTCTTGCATGGAATTTCGCCAAATTTTTTGTCCAAGGGATAAAAGGCGTCCACTAAACCACAGTGTTGAATAGCCTTAACTGTGATTAGATTAACCTCAGCCCCTGTGTCTATTATGAAAGGTATGCACACATTTTGAATCTTGATATCAACACTGAGTTTGGGTTTCCCTGTCAAATCTGTCCAAGTCAGAGGAACACTGTAGTATGACATCATGAATTCAATGTGAAATGCAGAATATAGTAATTTGTTTTACAAATAATCGGGTAAACCAATGTATAAAACAAATTACAAGCGAAAGAATAGACCAAAACTTCTCGTACGTCTTACCTCACAAAGCATTCGGTAAAGACCGCAGGAGCTTTTTTTTTTTTCTTTTTTTTTTTTCAAAGATTTCCTGCAACTTTATTGCAGGCCGGGCCATACATTAGCCCGGTCAGTGGGGTATGGGCTGGTTAAAAAATAGTAAGTGGGGAGGACAGGACCTAGGGATTGCCTAGCACACACGTCCTGTCTCCTGGCTTTGTGGTGTGTGTGGGAGGAGCTAGTGTTGCCCCTCATTTAAATTCCTCCGTTTACTATGTGTTTCGTTTTCTGTATTGGGTTTTAAAAGATAACCATAATAAAATAAACACCATTATTCTTTTATAAAGTCAACAGCGACTAATCACTTTGTACATAATTTTCGAAATGAAACAAAACATGTAGGCTGGAAATGACAATCGTAACTCGAGATTTCTCTAGGGTGGTAATCAGCCACAACTAACTTTGAAGTACTGCACAAATATTCAATTGATACAGATGTCCATTATATGTCATTAAGTTACAAGAAATAGTGTGGTAAAAAAAAAAATCTTTTGTTGAATAAGCACTTTGTACCTTTTACAACAATAAATAATGAATCAACATGACGGAGTCAGACAATCTCAACCCTAGGACAGAACTATAAACACGGTCCAAGGAATTCAAAACACTCTGGCTGCAGAAACCATTGTACAGGTATGTGCATCATTCTATAATGACAAAAAGAAAAAAATGTAGCAGGAAATAAAATAAACTTATGAACAATGCACATGAAAATGACCGAAAGCGTACCAAAAGGAAAGGGAAGATCACTGCTGGAAGAAACTGACGTCCTTTTTCTTTTTCTTTAACTGTATTGGTGTCTTAAAAAAATGTGTATGTGCTCTGTATACCCTTACAACAATGGACATTTCAATCAGTCAACACTCACTGTTAAGTCACTTTAACCAGCTATTGTAACGAGCATTGTTTGCAAACTTTCGTGGAAATAATGAGGCAATAATCAATCATGTTGCAGGTCGAACAGATTCATCAGTAATGAACAGCAAGGCTTCGTATCACATAGATCTACAGCTCTGCAGTTACTAAGAATGATGGACACATGGATGTGATATGTTGGGACTTTATGAAGGCCTTGGACAATTTTTCACATAACCTTCCTTTTAAGATTGAAAGCTTTAGAATAAAAGAAGAGCTTTTTCAGTTGATTACATAATTTTTGACGGGCAGAATGCAGAGAGTTCTTGTAAATGATGCATATTCTAAATGGAAACCAATGATCAGTGAAAAAAGTTGCTCCATTTCTATGAAAGGCAGCATAAATATCGCGGTCAACTACAGACCTGCATCACTGACAAGCATAGCAGTTAGGCTTATGGAGACACTAGAAAGTGATGCAGCACCCATAATTAGAAACAATGGTATATATAATTATATGATTTCAGGAGCAAGAGGATCTGTCTTGTTAATCTGCTTATTTACCTGGCTGATGTAATTAAAGCAATGGACAGGAGAATGCGTAGATGTCAACTACCTAGACTGTCTTTGATGGAGTACATCACATAACAGGGCGGCATTTAGCGCCGCAGAGGCCCTGAGCCAGCAAATGGTGGAGGCCTCTACCCTCTTGTTTGTAAGTTTGTATTACAAAACACTATGGTAATGCATTACGTTTTTTACTTAATCAGCGATCCGTACGAACAGACTCAATGTGGTTCATACTATGAACACAGGTAATTTCATGCATGCAGCTTTTACTATGGGTTTGTGATATGACATACAAAGCAATCATTACACTGCTAGAACAACATAATTTTACACATTTCGTATCAACTTGTACTTTATATATTTTTACCTACATGGAGAAAGTTTGTAGCGCAAGTTATAGAAGAACTTTAAAGCATTTTATTGTCTTCATTTCAGTAACAACTGCGTGCTTTACCTAAGTCACTGTTGCGTGACGATTCCTAAGTTACAGCCTTTCATCCTCAGACAATTGCTAAGAGAGAGAGAGAGAGAGAGAGAGACTACCGTAAAACATGCAAATAAAAGCATGTAAGAACTCGCTTCGAGGCTTCTACTCTTATGGAAGGACTGACCAGCAGAGACGAACGAAAGATGAGAACGGTGCTTAGTCAACAAAAGTAAGTCAACACACTTTCCTACATAAAAAGGTAAATATCTTGTTGGTTTGTGAGGAAAAGGTGATTATATGATTATTCTGTTGACAGATTTTTACTTTTTTTTTTTTTTTTGCTGGTCGTAGTGTAAGTAAAGTCAGTCTCAGTAATGCAAAGGGCCTTCCCATCCTTAGCAGAGCTTTCAGTTTCTGCCACATTTGCAGTGCAGGTACAAACAATATGTCTTGTGAAGATATTGTTTCTGAATAAAAAAAAATAAAAAAAACTAATTTGCTTCCCCTTCCCTCTATTTAGGATGGTATCAACATGCACACGGGAAAGGGGACTGGAATTATATAAAAAAAAAAAAAAATCAAGGAAAAACATCGATCATTCACCTTTCATGTAGTCTGTCACTCATTCGCTCATTTTTTTTTTTTTTTATGTCCGACTCTGGGCATAGGCTTGGGCATAGGCTTCACAGACTGCTTTCAAGGCCCAGTTGTCCTACATACCATACACCTCCACGTGTCACCACTTGGGCGGTAACACCCACCGTCCATATTGAATACATGCTAGGGCTGTCTCATACACGACTGGTGTATTTTTACATGTCGGCGGGTCTTCTGGTAGATCAATAAAGTCTGCTTTTATGATATTCAAATCCATAAACTGTTCCCTGTCCCAGCCGGGATTCAATATTGGGTCCATTAGGACTGCAGGCCGCCTCTCTACCGATTCAGCCACCGCATCTCTGTAGCTGCGTTTCATATACAAATGGCCCAGCACAACATCCACAACCAGGACTTGCTGACCAGGGCACGTATTCTTGTCGGTTATGGAAACTCCCTGACATCTCTTATTTAGCAATTTAATTTTGGATATGGCCATTAATAGCCTTTTGTACGATATTTTTGCAGAGTACCCTGTCACGGAGTTTTTAAGATAAATGCAATATTAAAGGATAATGTTCAGTAATACTGAAGAGCAGGGACAATGAATTGTCTTGCTAAAAATCAAGCAATGATTTCTTTATTCTGGCTTGCTTCGCAGATTCTCTAAGAACTAGAATTTATAAACTTTCTCAACAGTACACAGCAGAGACTAATTCCTCACAATTGCTGTTGTTAGTACTGTTTGCCTCTGGAGAAAGTGACTTCACCCTTGACAATCAATAAGTAATACTATTAATGATATCAGGTTCTTGCTGGTGCATTAACTCCTAGATGGCACAGCGGATTTTAAGCTTAATACAAAAGACTGGCCTAAGTACCAGTTATGAATAGCAAAGCATTTATGCAAGCTAGGAGCTGCAACTAGAATAAGCTTACTATGGAAAATAAAACACGAGTTTACATTACATTAAGCTCGAGAAAAAGATCTGTTAAATTTTTTGATTACAAAGGAATAAATTTACGTTACATTTCAAAATGAATTCAAACTAAGGAGATCACACTCACTCGCTCACTCAAAAGCTAAACTCTTAATCCTAGGAAAACGAAAAGAAAATACTGGTCAGAAAAGTGGACAAAGCAGATGACTGGGTGTCGTTACTGAGGAAGAACACTGCACACGCTGAGCCTCTCGCCAGTCACACTACTGTAGGTGGGAATACGGCGGCGGTGGGAACTGGGTGCCGTTGAGGAAGGACACTGCCACACACTACCTACTTCCGTGACGCTCAAACCTTGACTGACTAACTCGTGGGAAAGAGGCAAGTGCTGTGGCTGCCTTACTAACGGCTAGAATGAGCGAATCACGCCCAAAATAAATCGCTCAGCGGAAGCGCCAATGTCTTGCACAAAGACGATCATTTATGACACATTGGAAAGTTGTCTGAAAAACACTCCCGACCGAGTGAGCGGTTAACTGAACGATAAACTGGGATTCCACTAGAGTTCGCGGTTTCCCACAAAAGCCAATGTCACTAGCCGACTCGTGACATACCCCAGCCGCTTCATTCATGGACCAATCCATTAATTCACCATTGTCCCTCCTCATACACCCTGTCCCAGCTCATTTTATCTCTTGTACACCTTTCACCCCGACCCACCCCATTGCTTGACAGAGCCCCTCTAATCCCATCTCCCCACCCCTTTACACCCCATACTTCTGCCTTGTACCACCTTCACCAGTCTATCACCATCCATTCTTTCACTTAACAACCCCTGGCACTGCTCTCTCCCGGAAGCTTCTCTCATAACCACTCCAGTCTCTCACTCTGTCACTTCTTGCTGTATTAAAACCATATACTTCGCATAACACAATCATTTCATCTGTAGTGCCACAATATTTTTTTTCTTTTGCACTTTAACCCGTCATGTCCTGAGGTTTTCTGCACCTCCAACATCCCCCAATCCCGAGGTATTTTCGATTTTTTTTTTTTTTGGCTAAAACCTTCGCTTTTGGTGAGAAACATTGAAAATTCATAGAGAAGTCGCTCACCTGAGGTTTAAAATACTCAATCCAGGTAGGAGTTCCTCCTTACCTGACTGGGTTTTCTAACATGCTGGCACCAAAGAAAACGAGTTCTATGGGAGGGTAACTATTTTATCCACTCATAAACGGTATTTATTTATTTACTTGGTATGAATTTATATGTAGTATGAGAGTATATTGGTTTTCAAGCAGTAATAAAGGCATTATAAGCATTGTTTCACTCACTAACTAATCACCATACCTGACCTTTTTTTGCCACATTACCTGATCATTATTTCTGACTGTTTCTTCTTCTAATGCTATGTAAACATTGTTCTCCACATTGTCATCGATTGGGGAATCACTCTGGCCCTGAATATCTTTACTGGCCAGGTCACTGGTAACAGGTGAATTGCCGAGACAATGGCGTGAGGGGGGGAGGGGGGAGGTTATGTGGTGTAAGGCATTGTCCCTGCTTGGCATCTTGTAGAGGAGTAGAGGAAGGTGTCCCGTGTATACATACGAAAAATCACACGCGAAAATTGAAAATTGTGCAAATTAGGGACCTTGCAATTGCACGACGTACCGGTACGTCGCCAGGACTGGCAAATGCAAATCGTTGCAACGTACCCATACGTCGACGGGACGGGGCGGGTTAAGGTAAAAACTTTGCATTCGTACACTTATTTTTGCCTTTCCCTCGAACATTCCAATCTTTGCCTGCCTTGTCACTGACCTCTACTTCCATACACCCCTCAGTGCCCCCAGTACCTTGCTTACTCCCCGTACTCTGTAACACACCCATGCTCTGGCCGCCATCCGCTTTCATGTCGAGACCTAGATATCTGAAACTACTTCTCCCAAAGTTTTTCCTTGTAGTCTACACATTTTCTCATTTTACCATCTTCTTTATTGCTTCATATCACCCTACATATAACCACATTCATCACAACTTCCTCTTTTCACACACCCCACCAAACTCAGTCACTTCCTCTCCAAATTCTAAGAAAGCTAATCAGCAAACAGGCACTAGAGGAAACCTGAAGAAGTGGATAACTAAGTTCCTGCCAGACAGACAGCACAGAGTCATCATAAAGGGTCCCATATGCAAAACTGGTGACTGCACAGGCAGAACCGTCGTGTGTGGGTGTGGCTGAAGGCTTGTGTAAATAGGAGTATCCAACATGGTCTGATATTTTCTCGTCAGTCATGATGCTTGTACAATCATGCCTGATGGTGTATGAGAATGACTGTGCAATATTATTGCTCTACAAAAGGGTCGTGTGTGAATTTTGATCATATGCCAGTCCTTTATCATCACTCTTCTTTTCCTTTCTTCTTGGGCTGTAAGGTCTCTAGGGCAAGAATTATTGCAATACATGCGGCCTCAGTAACGTACACTTTCTTACAAGGTACGTCACACAAGGCAATTGAGGAATGGACAGTCTCGTTGTTCGTGCAAAAAAACAATGATTGCACAGTCACCATGACTGTGCATTCATGAATGACCGTGTATGAAGCCCTTCTCAGACTGGTTACCTGTACGTAGTAGGGTCACTGGCCCAGAAATTTGTGTTGGAACCAATCTACAGTACGTCAGCGACCTGCCAAGTAATTTGGCATCAGAGGTCAGTCCTTTCGCCGATGAAATCAAGATCTACAGAACGATCAAGTCTTAGGCTAACGTTGAGATTCTTCAGTGAGATGTGGACAGACTGAGTGAATGGAGCACTAAATGGTTATTGTCACTTGACGCTGACAAGTAAAAGACCATGCACTTTGGTGGTCACAACCATTATGTAGAATACAGACTCACTGGTTGACCCCTGGGACAGTCTGTATCAGAATAGGACCTGGGGCTAATTTGACCCACTCACCTGAAATCCAGCGTACATGAAGCAGTTGTCGCAGCAATGACCAAAAGGATGGAAAGGATCATCTTGAGGAGCTTTACACATATGGATAAAAAAGATACTGTTACCCCTATATAAAGCTGTATTTAAACCTTTACGATGTTATGGAGTTCAAAGTTGGTCTCCCTATCTTGCCCGGAATATGCAATTGTTGCAGCAGCTCCAGCAAAAAAAAAAAAAAAAAAAAAAGTAAATAAATAAATAATGAATAAGAAATACGTCCTTGGGATTGTTGATTTAAGCTACGAGGAGAGATGTGCAGCGTTATGGTTACAACACTCAGGCAAAGAAGGAAGAAGGGGAAATGACTGAAGTGTATAAGTTACTGCTTGGATGTGAGGATATTCCCTTCTCCAAATTCAATTCCTTAATTACTGCAGGACTTAGAGGACACAATACGAAGCTCGCCAGACCAGACCATTGGAGGAGTGTGTTCCTTAAAAGGGAATTGGCTCACTATTAGAGTAATAGAGGAGTGGAACCACATACTCCAAAGTGTAGTAACAGCACCATCTACAGCCAGTTTTAATTCAAGGTATGATAAATATGTGAAATATAGGCTAACTCACGTCTCGGAGGTCGGAACAGTACAGTTATAAAGACAGTTCATTTCCCCACTTGATACATCACTAGTACAGGTAAGCATCACAGCACCGAAATACACACTAGATGTTTCTTGGACTTTCAGAATATTTAAAATACTAGGACGCTATTTTCTCTCCAGACTATCAGGTACTTTGCGACAACGACGACGACGATTATGATGATGATGATGATGACCCAATTGTACTTAAGCTCCTCAACTACACAACGTATTTTACAGTTCATTTTTATCACCCCTAGATAGTTTTTACTCATGTTAAGATGGGCTTTTCCAGCTTGTTAAATAAAACCTTTAATTTTTTCTGTATTAGGGACGCTCCTAAGATGAAGAGAAACATCAGGCAACACCAGAGACAAATAAAGTAACCATCATATTCAAGACGTTAACCCATTCAGAGATTATTCTGACTGATTTTATTTAACTGATCAAATTAACAACCATGCTATTCCCTGCTGCCTCAGGTGTAACCCTCCTCTCCAATCATCTTTTTTCTGCTCTCTGTCCTCCTCACTCTTCGTTCTGTCCTTCTGGTTTTGCATTCCCTGCCAATCATTCTTTTCTTTCTTTGTTATTTCACTTTCCCTCCCGCCCTTCCATCTCCTACGCCCTCCGACCCTCCTTCTCTGCCCTAAACTGCATCCCTCTCCCACACGTCGCCCTTACAGAGGAGTAATATTTGGTGAGAGGGGTAAGTCTAGGGAGGATGGCGCCGAGTTTAGCTTACTCTAGCCTCACCCTCAGCTCTCACCCTCATTCTTCCCCTCACCCTCATTGCACCACCACCAAGGAACACACAGGCCTACACCTAAACTTGCACATACACTTACACGTACATATACACATACACACCTATAAGTAAACGGCTCATATAAGTTCTGATATTTCACCTTGAATGAGTGGTACTGAGTTTGGGTCGAAATCTGAGGTCAAAGAATTTCTCAAGGGATAATGATTGATGGGTACGATTCCAACACACACACACACACACACACACACACACACACACACACACACACACACACACACACACACACAATCATTTTTTTCTCAGACACGAACATACGGAGCAAAAGTGAGCGATTGGACCACACTGACTGGGCTACTCAATTCGTTAGGTGGAGACAATAGTAACTGAAGACTTTACCACCACAACCTTCTTCCTCCTACAACACAACCACTCCCCCCAGCAGACTCTCATGTTACGTCACCTTGTCTCTGAGGCGTGTGTAATGTTCCGGTTGATGGTGTTATACGTAAAGTTAGTGATACAGATAATACAAAAAAATATGTGCAGTTGGTCAGGCTTGTGATGTAGAGCCAGGATTCCAGGGTATTGATGGTAAGTGAATGAATATCTGGCCACAAACACTGGATATTCTCTTGAGCTGTTCTAATTCTGTCGTGTTTTCTCTTACTTCCTGTTCCATATCTCACCACATCCTAAAGTGAACCATTGAGGTCGAGATGATGATGATGATGATGATGATGATGATGATGATGTTCTCCCTCAGATCTATATATATGAAGCGCATTTATGAAGACTATGGAGATTTCACAGTTCACAACACCCTCTTCCCTCTCCTCTTTCCCCTTCCCCCCACCTGCCCCCTATCCCTCCCCAACGCATTCCCCCCTCCCACCTCTTCTTCCCGTTCACCGCCTTCCCCTCCCCTCTCACCTCCCCATCCCTTCCCTGCCTCCTCCTCTCTCTACTCCCATCCACTTCTTTCCCTTCCCCACTCCACATACTCCAGATTATCGGCAAGTGGAGGGACGCCAGTCAACCTGAGAATGTGTAATAATTCATCTCAGGTTTTTAGCGATATTTCTTAGGGTTTACAAATTGGGTGAGAGAGAGAGAGAGAGAGAGAGAGAGAGAGAGAGAGAGAGAGAGAGAGAGAGAGAGAGAGAGAGAGGCTATCATATATCCATTTATAATCCCTCTCTCCCCTTACTCACACACACACACACACACACACACACACACACACACACACACACACACACATCTGAACTAATCAAGCTGAGTATGTGGTAGGGGTACTGGAGTGGTAACCTGCAGCATTACCACCCTGCCCTTGCTGTCATTAAACACATTTTTATTTTTTACCCAAAGACAAAATATCTTCGCTGTGAGTCCCCTAATTCCTTCAGCCCGAATATGTCTTTTACGCACTCATATTGTTGTTCTTTCCATCCCCACAAGATATGACTGAATGAAGGAACGATCTCTGAAACTGAAAAGGGTTAATGAAGGCTTCAACTAATTCCTCCATCTTCAAGAATGTCCTCTAAGGTGAAAAGAAGCCTGTGTAGAGGAGATTATGATACAAAGACGTTCTCAGGTGGAAAGGAATAATCTGAAGGTATTTTCTTTGCCAGCGTCATCTTGCTTAATAGTCTGTCCGGCTGAGTACAAACCACGGGGTAGCTCTGAGAATAATTATAGTGTGTGTGTGTGTGTGTGTGTGTGTGTGTGTGTGTGTGTGTGTGTGTGTGTGTGTGTGTGTGTGTGTGTGTCCTGAGGCGGTGGTGAAATGAAGAATGTAATAAGCTGGAAAGGAGTGGGTGATGGCGCCCGGGAGCGGTAGAAAGGCAACAGGGTGTCTGGGAGGGAGAGAGGCGGGGCGGGAAGCAGAGGGAGCAGCGAAGAAGGAGACAGGGAGACAAGGAAGACGCCAGGGAGAGTGAGAGGTCGGTGAGGAGGGACAGACGATGAGGGGAAAAGAGATACAGGGCGGGCGACAGGGACGGTGGTAAGTTCAGGCAAGGAGGCAGGGAGGAAGGGAAGAAAGGCAACAGGGAGGGCGGCAGGGAGGATGGTGTTATATCTGGGTGGACAGCAGAAAGATAGGGAGTTGTGACGGGGATACAAGGAGACAGAAAGGAAGTGAGAAGAGAGGGAAGGCGACAGGCAGGAAGGGCGATGGGAGGGGGAGAGGCAAGCAAGGAGTGAGACAGGGGGGACGGCAGTGAAGGAGGCAGGGCTTTCTACTAATGAGCCTGCACCCTTGAGTAACACAAGCGGCTACAGTACAGACAGGAGCAGGGCTGAGCAGGGCAGGGCAGGGCAGAACAGAAGCAGTGTCAGGGCATGATATAACAGGAGCAGAGCATAGTATGGCAGAGCAGAACAGCAGAAGAGTATGGCCGGGCAGGGTAATTATGTAGTGGATGGGGGAAGGTACAGCAGGGCAATAAGCACAGCATGGTGCACCAAGGCAGGACAGGGCAGGACACGGCAGGGCAGGGAGGGACACCGGCAGGAGACATTATGGAGACAAGCAGAGGGGACTGAAAAGGGGACAAGGCAGAGAAAATGGGGTCAAATAAAGGAAGGTACCAAACAGAAGACGGAACAAAGACGACAAGCGAGACGACAAATTAAAAAGAGGGAAATGAAGGAGGAAAGCATTGTAATTAGAAAGGAGAGAGGAAGGAAAGCAAGTGAAGGAAAGAAAGCACTAGGGGAAGGAGGAAGAGGTGAAACAAGCTTGAGAGGGGAGGGAAGCTAGGCAGATGCATGAGAGGATAAAAGGAGAAGAACAAAGAAGGCAAGACAAAATTAGGAAAGTCAGAGAGAACGATTCAAAGAAGGAATGGTAAAACAGAAAGACTAGAAGGTAGGAGGAAGAATGAGGCAAAGGAATGAGGACACAGAAAGAGGAAGTGGTAAAGCAACGAGAGTGGAATGTAGGAAGATGGCGGAGGGTGAGAAGGAAGGGCAGGAGGGAAGGTGGAAGGAAGGAAGTGGAAGGTAGGATGGAGGAATGAAGAGAGACAGAAAGCAGGGAGAAAAGACAGGGATAAAACAGTGTGTGTGTGTGTGTGTGTGTGTGTGTGTGTGTGTGTGTGTGTGTGTGTGTGTGTGTGTGTGTGTGTGTGTGTGTGTGTGTGTGTGTGTGTGTGTGTGTGTGTGTGTGTGGAAAGAATGTGGAATGTAGGACGAGAGAGAGAGAGAGAGAGAGAGAGAGAGAGAGAGAGAGAGAGAGAGAGAGAGAGAGAGAGAGAGAGAGAGAGAGAGAGAGAGAGAGAGAGAGCGGGAGGGAGGGAAAATGATGCAAAGAAAGGAAGTGACAAAAGAGAGAGAGAGAGAGAGAGAGAGAGAGAGAGAGAGAGAGAGAGAGAGAGAGAGAGAGAGAGTGAGTGAGAGAGAGACATAATTAGAGGAGACAATCACGGAAAGAGGGATGAAGGATTAAGTTAGTCAAGAGGAGGAAGGAAGAGGGGAAGAAGAGGAAGGGGAAGAGGAAGAGAAGGATAAAGAAAATATATAAAAGAAAGTTGTGGGAGGGGAAGAAGAGGGAAGAAGAGGAAGAGGAAGGAAGGAAGATGAAGAGAGGAGCCTAGACGGAAAAGAGTGGTAAGGGGAAGGAAAGAAAATGGTAATAAATTCAATGTTATACCGTACTTCGTCAGTGTGTGTGTGTGTGTGTGTGTGTGTGTGTGTGTGTGTGTGTGTGTGTGTGTGTGTGTGTGTGTGTGTGTGTGAATAATATAACTCAAAAAGATTTCATCAGATTTACCACTAAACTTTGAGGAAGGGTTGAGGGTTAGCCAAATAAGGAAACCTATTGCTTTTTAGAACACCAGGTTAAAACTCAAGGTCACAGGGCTAGGTCAAACACTGCCTCTCCCCCCAAGAAAAAAATCTTAAACAGTTTTTGTCCGATCTGTGTAACTGTAAATTGTAATGGTAAAACTGAGTAAATTTTGAGAATAATTGCTCAAAGGTCAAGGCCACAGGAGAATGTCAAAGTTCGTTCTGTGTGGGAGAGTTATCAAAATGGTTCGGACAGTTTTGTTCCGAATTTTCGTCAATGTTGGTGGAAGGGTTGAGGATCACCAAGGAGAAATAGAACAAGAGGTCAAAGGTAAAGGTCCAAGGGCAAAGTTAACTTAGAGTTTTTATCCAATTGAATAAAACTTTGTGGAAGGGTTGAAGATAAGGCAAAAACAAAAGAAGTCCATTATGAAGGCAATCACACAGATGCCAAGGTCACAAAGATAGGTCAGAGACCAAATTCACAGGCCATTGCCAAGTTTCAACCTTGTGTATGTGTGTGGACCAAACATCCCAAGCACTGTCGATTTAATTTGAACCAAACTTGGTGAATGGACCGAGGGTCAACCAAGACACTGACCAATATTTTTTTTTAGAGCAATAGGTCAGATGTCGTCACATGGCATGGTCAGCCCCCAAAATAATTTGTGTTCGTTTTACACCAAACACTGTGGAGGGTCAGGGTAAGGCGAGAACAAAGAATTTAGAATTTGAAACCAGTTAAGTGTATGTCAGAGTCACAGGGAAAGATCAACGTCAGGGTCATATGATATAACCACCTTAAACAGTTTCAAGCTGGCTTCGACCACTCACTGTAGGAGTGTTCCAAGCAAAACTAGAATGAAGAGATTAGATTCTGAGAACAATCGGTGAAGGTCAAGGTCACAGAGCAAAGTCATATGCTCGTCCTTTACATCAAGTAGTTGGTACGCGTGTACTGCACCTCTGATTGAGACATCTGTTTTTCTGGACTGGCTTTTCAGTCTCTAAAAACACTTGAATAACGTGCCAATGGCTGTATTACACATTTCCTTGCGGGGCGAGAGGGGATGTTAAGCACTGATCGGAGTGAATGAGCGTGTGTGTGTGTGTGTGTGTGTGTGTGTGTGTGTGTGTGAACAAATAATTCAAACACTTTTTAAAAATCCAATTATAATCAAACCTGGTGGAAGGTTATGGATTAGCGCACGAGGAAAGAAATTGTTTTTGAGCACAATCGCCTGAAGGTCAGGGTCAGAGGGCTGTGTTAAACACTGACCAACCAAAATCAACTTATAAAGTTTTTATCCAATTAAAAAAATGGAAGACGCAGTAACCGAATATTAAGAAGGAAGTGATTCAGTTCTGAGAACACTCAGTCAAAGGTCAAGATCGAAATTCGCCTCACGTGTGTGTTTGTTAACAAAAGTTCACCAGATTTTAAACAAATTTGGAGCAAGGGCTGAGGGTCAGACACGGAATAAACCTTTTGTTTGTTATAAGAATATGTCAAAGGTCTAGGTCACAGGGCACTGTCAACTTAAACAGCGTTAGTCGCAAAATATCCTAACTTTGCAAAAAGGGTCCAGGATGAGGTAAGAGTAAAAGCAGTAACTATACAGAACATCAGTCAAAAGCCAAAGTCACAGGGAATGATCAGAGGCCAAGGTCACGGGAGAAGGTCATCTGAAAGAGTTTTGATCTTATATGAGCCAAACTTGACGGAAGTGTTAAGGGCCAGGCAAGAACCAAGTGGTTCAGTTTTCAGAATAATCAGTCAAAGGTCACGGCCACAGGCCAAGGTTACATTTCGACCCAACTGGGAATAAAGTCTGGTGAGTTGGCTGATAATCACTCAATTTTTTTTTTTTTAATCAAGCTTACATCGCACAGTCAAGTTCAGCAGTTATTATCCAGCTTAAATTAAACTTTGTGGAAGGGTTCAGTGAAAACATGGATAAAGAGAATCGATTTTGAGAAGAATTAACCAAAGGTCAAGGCCACAGGGGAAAGGTAAAAAATCATGGTCATTAAGGAAAGTGTACTCGAAGACTTGTTATTTTTATTTAAACCAAAGTTGGTGGTGGAGAGGTTAAGGGTTAGGCAATAATAAAGTAATTCAGTTTTGAGAATAATCAGTAGAAGGTAAAGGTAACAGGACAAAGTGAAGTAATCGACTCAGCCCTGTCGGTGAGTGAGGGTGTTGCATTCCCTGAGTGTTTCTTCTTTTATACTATATCTATAGGGACGTGCACGCAATCCATCCAAGTAACTAGAGTTGTTATTGTTGCTGCTTTTACTGTTTCAGGTTCGTCTGGATGTGAACACAGTGGACTGCAGGCTGAACTTTCCCTCGTTCAGTCCACCATTTCCATTTCGAGAAATTTGGATAGAGCTGAGGGACGTCCGTCTAACCGGGCAGATTTCCCGCCCAGCTATGTCAGTGCCACAACGTGAAGGCGGTCCAGCACTGTAAGATAAATACTGAATCACAAAAATGGTCAAACACAGATTACATTTGTGATATACGGGCATCAGGAATAATATACTGTAGGTGTGAGTGTAAAGTAATGTATGTGGTTGGAGCACCATGGGGGAGGGGGAGGTCAACTATAAACAGATCGAAGGGGAGGGGGGCGAGGTTCTACAGAAGGGGGATAGGGAAAACTTATACTGGAAGCGGAGAAGCGAACCAGCGGGGGTTTAATTGGAGGTGAGCCAACTGGGGTTTATATTCGAGGCAGAAGAATGAGGGGTTATATTGGAAGCTGGCTGAAGGGGGTTTATACTGGAAACGGACCAAGGGGGTTAAACTGAAATAGGTGTGTGCGTGTGTACTTACCTAACTGTATCTTTACAGGAATGAGTCAAGCTCGTACTGTCTCGTGTCTTAAATCATATTTATCGTACGTATCCTTAAATTTGTGAATTGTTTTGGCACACACTATTTCATTCGGTAGTGCATTCCATTGATCAATTGCTCTGTTTGGGAAACTGAATTTCCTTACGTCTTTATCACCTCTCTTCTTATGCAGTGTTTTGCAGTGTCTTCTTGCTGATGCTTCCCCATATGTTAAGTAATCATTTATGTCTATTTTCTCCTTCCCTGATATGCATTTATATAGCATTATCATGTCACGTCTTTTCCTTCTCTCCTGTAGTGTTGGTAGATTGAGTTTATTTAGTCTTTCTTCGTAGCTTAGGTCCCTTAAGCTTGGTATCCATCTTGTAGCGGCCCTTTGAACTTTTTCAATCTTGTCTATGTGTTTTTTGAGATAAGGACTCCAGACTACTGATGCATATTCCAGGGTTGGTCTAATGAGTGATGTTATTATCCTTCTTAGCATGTCTTCATTTATGGATGTGAATGCTATTCTCATATTTGCAAGCAGTGTATACATGTTCTGTACCTTCTCGCTGATGTGGTCAGCCGGAGATAGTCTGTTATTGATAATCACACCTAGGTCCTTCTCTTTTTCTGATGTGTGTAGGGTTTTATTTCATAACGTATAATCCCAATCAGGTCTTTTTCCACTTTTACCAAACTTGATTACATGACACTTGTCCACATTGAATTCCATTTGCCATGTATTACTCCATTCTTAAAGTTTATTTAATTTTTCTTGTAGCTCTTTACAAGAGTCTGTGTTAGTAATTCTCCTTTGTATTTTTGCATCATCTGCAAACATATTCAGATAGCTTTCATTTATATACACTAAAAACATGATTGGTGCCAGCACTGAACCCTGTGGTACTCCACTAGTCACTTCTTTCCATGATGAGTAGTTTCCCCTTAGTACTGTTCTCATTTCTCTTTTTATGAGAAAATCTTGCATCCAACAAAACAGTTTGCCTCAAATTCCTCCTTGATGGTACACTTTCCATAAAAGTCTTTGGTGTGGTACTGTGTCAAAAGCTTTCTTGAAATCTAAATAGATACTGTCCACCCATCCTTCCCTTTCCTGTATTGTGTTTGTTACTCTGTCATAGTAGCTCAACAGATTAGTAACACATGATTTTCCTTTTCTGAAACCAAACTGTCTTTCTGTTATCATACTGTGTTCTTCTAGATGATTTACCCAAGCTTTTCTTATAAGCTTTTCTAATACCTTGCTTACAACACTGGTCAGTGATACTGGTCGGTAGTTGAGTGGATTTTGTCTATTCCCTTTCTTGAATAAGGGGACAATATTTGCTTTCTTCCAAATATCAGGTAGTTTACCTTTACTCAAGGATTTCTTGAAAATTAAAAATAATGGTTTACTTAACTCCTTTGCACATTCTCGTAGTACCCAACATGAAATTTCATCAGGACCACTTGCTTTTCCTCTGTCTAATTTACTTAACTCCTCCTGTATTACTTTTTCTGATATTTGTATATCTGGTAGTATGTGTGGACATGCATGTTCCACATAGTCCCTCTCAAAATTTTTTTCTTCTGTAAAAACTAATTGGAAATTCTTATTTAGCGCTTCACAAATATCTTTCTCTTCTGTATAGGTGATTCCCTCGTCCGTAATGGATTGTATTATCTTTTGCTTTGGTTTTGCTTCTGACGTAGCTGTAAAATAGCTTTGGTTGATCACTACTTTTATTTAATATATCCTCCTCAAACTGTTTTTGGGCTTCCCTCCTTATTCTTGTATAATCGTTTCTTGCCTGTTTGTAATTATTATACGCCCTTTCACTATTGTGTCTTCTGTATCTATTCCACAACAAATCTCTTCTTTCTTTTGATTTTTTACATTCTGTATTGAACCATTTCTGTATTTTCTTATCTGCTTCTTTGTGCTGTGGGATGTACTTCTAGACTCCTATTTCATAAAATTCACAAATTTTTTTTATACAATATTTAAATCTTGTCCTCTAAGCTAATTTTCCCAATCAGCCTCTAAGAAATACTTCTTTAGGTCTTGATAATTTCCCTTTTTATAGTTTAGGCTCTTTTTGTAACTTTCATTGCTGTTAATTATGTCATATGCTATCCTGAAGTTGTAATTTAGTACTGCATGATCGCTTTTGCCGAGTGGAGGGTGATATATTAAACTGTCAATATCATTTTCTTGCCTAGTAAATATTAGATCTAGCATTGAAGGTACACTGAGTCCTTTTTTTCTGGTGGTTTCCCTCACATGTTGCGTTGGGAAAAACTCTTGCACGAGATCCAGGAGCTTTGGGTCCCAGCAGTTTTCTTGGCTAATTATATCTAGAGTATTCCAATTTATACTTGTATTAAAATCTCCAGTTAGTATAATTCTTTCCGATTTCTCTTCCATTTTATGTAGTAATGATCTTAAACTCTGAATTGTACTCTCTGCCAGGTCCTCATATTCGTCTCTTTCCCATGTGTTTGATCTGGGTGGCATGTACAAATTGGCTACAATTACTTTCCCTTCAGATGTGTTGATCTCTACTGCGTCAGTTCTACTTGTGAGGGTATATCTAGTTTTATTTCCTTGACTTTTAGATTTTTCTTAGTTAATAATATAATTCCTCCTCCTTTTTTTAAGTTTCTATCTCTTCTCCATATATTGTATTCCTCTAAGTTTAGTATGTCATTTGATATCCTTGGTGTTAATTTTGTTTCAGTTAGGCATATTATTTGTGGTTCATTTTCTCTGACAATCATTCATCTCCAGTAATTTAGATACCATTCCATCCACATTTGAGTACATCAACTTTAGCATCTTGTTTATATACTTGTCATGACATGGTTCTACTACCTTCCTCCTTTTTCTTCCATCCTGTTTGTGTACCACTTTCGTACCTGCAGTCCTATTACTTTGTAAAAAAAATGTGTTCTTCTCCTCTTCTGATCTTCCCTCATTTTTTGTTTTTGCTTCCTCCCTCTTCTCTTTCAGTAATTCCAGTTCCTCTTGTGTTAGGCATCTTTTTATCCATACATTTTTGAACTCCTCTTTTTCCATAAGATTCTTTGCATTTTTTAGTATCTCTTCCACAGTGTTTACACTCTGGAAAGTTACCTTTAGAGGTCTTGTCTTGCTTTTCTCGTATTTCCCTAACCTTCTGTGTTCCTCAATATCTTTACTACAGATTTCCTCTGATACTTCTTTCAGTAAGCTCATTACATTTGCCATCTCCTTTTTGTCTCTTGTGATCTTGTTTTTTACTTCTTCCTCTTCTATACCAGTGATTACTATAGTGTGTGTGTGTGTGTGTGTGTGTGTGTGTGTGTGTGTGTGTGTGTGTGTGTGTGTGTGTGTGTGTGTGTGTGTGTGTGTGTGTGTGTGTGTGTGTGTGTGTGTGTGTGTGTGTGTGTGTGTGTGTGTGTGTGTGTGTGTGTGTGTGTGTGTGTGTGTGTGTGTGTGTGTGGCTTTCTGCAAGGACGAGTTCCATGGACAGTGGATTATACCATTGAGGGTTGTTTAGCTACAGCCACAGGGACTGACACTGAGATGGACTGACACTGAGATGGACTGACGCTGAGCTGGACTGACACTGAGATGGACTGACTTAGATGGACTGACTTAGATGCACTGACACTGAGATGAACTGACACTGAGATGAACTGACACTGAGATGGACTGACACTAAGAAGGATTGACACTGAGATGGACTGACACTGAGATGGACTGACACTGAGATGAACTGACACTGAGATGGACTGACACTAAGAAGGATTGACGCTGAGATGGACTGACACTGACACCTATTCCTTAACTCTTTATTTTGCATGCAACATATAATTTTTCTCATTTTTATTAATCATATTTATCCTGTGCGAACACGGACTGCATAAAGAAGGTAAAATGCTATAATAAAGTACGCGATGCAGAAATAAACTGGGGAGGATGATATGCTTGGGATGAGAGAGAGAGAGAGAGAGAGAGAGAGAGAGAGAGTGAAGTCAATCCTCTCAGTAACTGAGACACACACAGGATATTTATTCAACCAACACGACAGCATTATATTCACCTATGGACAACTTGGGCAGCCACTGTACTGTACTTTATTACTTCTTGATGCACACGATTTTGTACAGGGCGGGAGGGAAGCTTTTGAAATGGAATGTTTAAATACAAAATACTCAAGAACGCTTTTATAAGTGAGAATTGTACGAAGCTCTAAGGAAAGCGTCTATTGAGGGAGGGAATATTGAAGGCCGCTGTTATATCTATGGCTTTTATTCATTCCTCGTGCATGATTAATCTTTCCCAGAGAATTCAATAGTCTGGGGTTTGATAGAAGTAGATATAGCGACATACAAAGCCTTCATGAAACCCTCCAGAACAAGGAAAATTTCACAGTCTGACAAATCGTCTTGTGGTGGCAACGATGAAGATATGACTCCCGTTCCGTATCCTTCAGTCCTCCCAACATAAATTCAGCTATCCCCCTTCTCTCTCTCTCTCTCTCTCTCTCTCTCTCTCTAAGAAGCTGTTACCTGGTCACGTCATTTGCTGCTGATATAAACATTACACTTAATGATACGTAGTGATTGCCTTTAATGTTACCCCATTTGGATGCTCGTTCCGTTGATTTGGAGAGAGAGAGAGAGAGAGAGAGAGAGAGAGAGAGAGAGAGAGAGAGAGAGAGAGAGAGAGAGAGAGAGAAAGAGAGAGAGATTTGGGGGCGTGCAAGTTGACATTAATTGAACTACTTTAATACAGTCCTGGCAGTTACGCAACCCCTCACACACACACACACACACACACACACACACACACACACACACACACACACATGCTGAGTTAAATTCACCTACGTCACCGGCGATGATGAGGAGCCTACAGGTGGTGGCACTGTGTACCTTGAGTGGAGCTAAGCAGCTGCGGCGTCCACCCAAGAACCAAATCTCTTCATATTTCCCTGCATCTCGCAATGGCAAAGATTCTGGTCCGACCTTTGTGAGATGCTGACTACCACAGCGAAACACCGGTTCCCTGCACAGTGTACGTACTGAACTATATGTGTAGGACGGCCCCGATGAGGCAGTTAATTACCTGTGGTCAACGGGTTTGGTCTGCCAGACAGACCGGGGTTAAGCAGCAGCAACAATAACAACAGCCAAGGAGATTACTATAGGGGGTGGCCGTGACGTCATGCCACGAACACCACTCATCAAGCCAGTAGGCTTAGTTTAGCTGCCATGTTGGTTCACTCAAAGAATTTCAAGTATTATATATGTATAACTAACGTCCATAATATTAAACCAAGTATAAAATACTACTGTGACTACATCAACATCTATAATACATATGATATTGTATGAGGAATGACCGAAGAAATAGTAACTATTTCTCTACATATTCCAACACGTACACCACATTAGTATCGCTAGTACCTAACACAGCATCACCCATGCATCCTTTCTTTGTTTATCGCTTCCTTCATGTCATTAACATCAATGGTACTTAGGCCAACTTCTACCACCACAGTAACTCCACAGTAAGTACTCTTGAGCCACAGTGGCATCAGCACAACCTTTAGAAAAAAAACACACACACACACACGCTTGTTACACTTTGCAACTTTCAGTCTTCCTCTGCATTAATCTGGCTGTGTATTCCTTCGTCGCATAACAGCACTTCACCTAAAAATATTTTCCAGCAATGGCATCAAAATAATCAGATGATACTGAAGAGTTACATTGACATGTTTAGTAAGGAATTAAAAGGTAGGTTTCCGTAAGATTGCCTGCAAAACTGACTGCATTAGCTCATGAAGAATTACTCTGGACCGATGTATAGTACGTTACACCCTCCACTGCGCAATATACATTTTGCATTCTGAACAATTTTTCAAATGGTATACAGACATCAGTGATATTAGCTGATGGACAAATCAGAGCATCGTTACTCATACCGTTTGCAGGATTTGTATAATATCAATTATAGTCTGTAAGGCAGTAATGCAGGGCTCGCAGTATAAACAATCAAAATTTATAAACCACAAATTCAGCAGTGTAAGCAGTAATACGTTAAAAAAATGACAGTCGTGTTGAGTTAGGAATGTGCATATAATGTTCTGCTCAACATACTCATATGCATAGCTTCAAAACTCGCTCATGGAGGATCACATAATCTCCTTTTCCCCCTGATTACACTTACAAGCTGATAGGCTGGTGTACTGACCAATACATCGCAGCAATAACATCGTATGTACTGTAGTGTACAGGATACCCAGAATGACTGCAGCTATTTATCCCTCTTTGATTAAATTCTACTTAACATATCCTTAAATAAAACTTCAAAAGTCGCCGGTCAAGTGTTATAGAATCTCACTTGTTCCTCTGGGTATACCAAAAAGCTGATAGGCTGGTCTATTGGATAATAAATGGGAAAATTACCACATGACCAAGAGATCCTAAGTGACTGCGGCTGCGTATCCTCATTCAATAGACCTGCCCAACATCCCCATATGTATATTACCGATATAGAGGTATAGGATCTCTCTTATTCATCTGAGTACACCCATAAGCTGAACAGCCTGGCATATTGGCCAATATAAGGATAGACTAACACATGTAAAGGAGGCTGCGGCCATATATCTTTTTTTTTTTTAATTTATTTCTACTTGATATAACCATCCATGTAACTTCAAAATTTTCCGATGGAGGCTTACAAAATCTGTTATCCCTCTGGCCACACCCATAAGCTGATCAGGCGGGCACACTAGACAAGATACGGGAGCATCAACACTGCTGTACAGTATCTATCTATCTTCACCAAACTACATGCACAGTACACACTACACTTCCTATCCAAAATTCACCAAAATGGCATCAATTCACCCAGCCTCGGAGTCCCCAGGGGGGGGGACCATAAATGCCCCCGCCATCTGCCCCTCTCCCGGTGACGACTCGAGGTGCCTGGAACCACTGTCTGACTCTCTTCTTCTTCATTTCTGCAACATTCGCGGCCTTTCCTCTAACTTTCGCTCTGTTGAGCACCACCTCTCCTCCTCTAAACCTCACCTTCTTTTTCTAACGGAGACTCAGCTGTCTGAGGCAACTGACAGCAAACCCTTTTCTATATCCTCCTACTTTCTCTATACTCATTTCAAAGCCAAAGGTGGCTGTTGTGTATACATACGCAACGACTTATCTTGCTCTCGTGTTCCTGAACTTGATTCTTCTGAATTCTCCACTCTCTGGCTTCGGCTTTCCTGTCATTCTCTGACTAAATATATCTGTGCTGTTTACTTATCCCCTAATTCTACTGACTATCAAAAATTCTTCGACTATCTTACTTCTACGATGGAACACATTCTGTCCATTTCTCCTTTCTCTGAAATCTCCATTCTTGGAGATTTCAACGTTCACCACCACCTTTGGCTCTCCTCTCCTTTCACGGATCCACCTGGTGAACAAGCCTACATCTTTTCCATCCTTAATGACCTAGAGCAGCTTGTACAGCACCCTACCCGTATCCCTGACCGCCTTGGAGAGAGCTCCAACATACTTGACCTCTTCCTCACAACTAATCCTTCTGCTTACTCTGTTAATCTTTTCTCTCCGTTGGGCTCCTCCGATCACAACCTTATTACCTTAACCTGTCCTATCGCTCCAGTACGGCCTGCGGACCCTCCAGGGAAACGTCGTCTCTGGCATTTTGGAGCCGCGGACTGGGAGGCCCTCAGGCAGTACTTCTTTGATTTTCCCTGGAATGATTATTGCTTCCATGGCCGTGAGCCATCTGAGTGTGCCTTGCGCATTACGGAGGTTATTCTCTCGGGCATGGAAGCATACATTCCTTTCTCATATCCTTTGACTAACGCAAGAAAGCCTTGGTTTAATCACGCTTGTTCTAATGCTGTCCGCAACAAGGAGAAGGCCTACAAAAGATACGGGAGCCAACCCACCCCTGAATCACATAATCTTTACGTTTCTGCCCGGAATCGTGCTAAGTCTGTTCTTCGCTCTACTAAAAATAATTTCATCCATACTAAATGCTCTCAACTCTCCAACTCGAATTCTTCCCGCTCCTTCTGGCACCTTGCCAAAAATCTTTCTAACAACTTTACCTCATCATCCTTCCCTCCTCTTTTCTACTCTGATGGTTCTGTAGCTATTTCTTCTACTGATAAAGCAGATCTCTTCGCACAGACTTTCTCCTCCAATTCCACCTTAGACGATTCCGGTGCTGTTCCTCCATCACTTCCCCCCTCTGACTTCCTCATGGCTGACATTAAAATTTCTTCAGTTGATGTATTTTCTGCCATTACTGGCCTCAGTACTAACAAGGCATATGGGCCTGATGGGGTCCCTCCTGTTGTTCTCAAAAACTGTGCTTCTGTGCTTACACCCTGCCTAGGCAAACTATTTCGCCTTTGTCTGTCAACTTGTACCTTTCCTTCTTGCTGGAAGTTTGCTCTCATTCAGCCAGTCCCAAAGAAGGGTGACCACTCCCAACCCTCCAACTATCGTCCAATTGCTTTAACTTCCTGTATTTCAAAAGTTTTCGAGTCAATTCTTAATAGAAAAATTTTAAGGCATCTTTCCTATCACAACCTTCTTTCCGATCGTCAGTATGGGTTCCGTCAGGGACGCTCCACTGGCGATCTTCTCACCTACCTTTCAGACTCCTGGTCATCCTCCTTTCGGGACTTTGGCGAAAGCTTTGCCATTGCACTTGACATCTCAAAGGCTTTCGATCGAGTCTGGCATAAATCTTTAATTTCCAAACTGCCCTCCTACGGTTTCTATCCTTCTATCTGTGCCTTCATCGCTAGCTTCCTTTCTGGTCGTTCTATAGCTGCTGTCGTAGACGGCCATCGTTCTTCTCCTAGATCTATCAACAGTGGTGTTCCTCAGGGCTCTGTCCTATCACCAACTCTCTTCCTTTTATTCATCAATGATCTTCTAAGCTGTACATCTAACCCTATCCACTCATACGCTGATGACTCCACCCTTCACCTTTCCATTCGGTTCCCGCAACGCCCATCTCAACAGTTACTTCAAGAAACAAGGGATGAGGCTATGGCACACCTAATGTCTGACTTGACTCATATCTCTGACTGGGGTAAAAATAATATGGTTGTCTTTAATGCATCTAAGACTCAGTTCTTACACCTATCAACCCGACAAAATCTTCCACAGGTATACCCACTGATGTTTAATAATATTCAGATTAATCCTGCATCATCCTTGAACATGCTTGGGGTTTCATTTACTCGGGACTTATCTTGGAAAGATCATATTACATCTCTTGTAAAATCTGCTTCCAAGAGATTGGGTGTGCTAAGCCGACTCCGCTCTTTCTTTACCCCTGCACAATTGTTGACTCTATACAGGGGTTTTATCCGCCCCTGTGTGGAGTACAACTCTCATGTGTGGGGAGGCTCCCCACATACAGCTCTTCTCAATAGGGTGGAGTCAAAGGCTTTTCGTCTCATTAACTCTCCTCCTCTTACTGACTCCCTTCAACCTCTGTCTCTTCGCCGCACTGTTGCATCTTTATCTCTTTTCTATCGCTACTTTAATGGTCACTGCTCCTCTGAACTGTCTGCTTGCATTCCTCCACCTCTACGACGGGCGCGTAGCACCCGTCTAGCAGCAAACTCTCATCCCTTTTCTGTCCAACTCTCTAATGCAAGAGTTAACCGTTACTCCCAGTCTTTCATTTATGCAACAGGTCAGCTCTGGAACTGTCTCCCTCTGTCTGTATTTCCTTCTGCCTATGATCTCCAGTCTTTCAAACGTAGTGTGTCCAGGCATCTCAAAATGATCGGATCTTGAATTTGGCTCTGTATTGTATTTTGTTTTTCTCTTGGAGGGAACTATTACTGCAGGCTCATGCCTTTGGTTCCTTCTTCCTCGCATAAAAAAAAAAAAAAAAAAAAAAAAAAAAAAAAACATACGAAGAGTGACCCAACATGGCGGCGGCGGCAGAAGCGGCCTTGTCGCTGGCTTCAGTAGTGTGACGTCACGGCCCCTTCAGTACATCTAACCATAACAACAGCCACCACATCCATACCTACTGTAGCCCTCCATACCTGTCACTCCACTCCTACCACTTCACACCTGTCACCCCACACCTGTCACTCCACACCTGTCACTCCATACCTGTCACTCCATACCTGTCACTCCACACCTACCACTTCACACCTGTCACTCCACACTTATCACTTCACACCTGTCACTCCACACCTGTCATGCCACACATATCACTCTACATCTGTCACTCCACACCTGCCACTTCACACCTGCCACTTCACACCTGTCACATCACACTTACCACTTCACACCTGTCACTCCACACCTGTCACACCACACCTGTCATGCCACACCTTCACACTTACCTCTTCACACCTGTCACGCCACACCATCACTTCAGAACTGTCACTCCACACCTACCACTTCACACCTGTCACTCCACACCTGTCACTTCACACCTGTCACTCCATACCTGTCACTTCACACTTATCACTTCACACCTTCACTCCACATTTATCACTTCACACCTGTCATGCAACACCTGTCACACAGCACCTGTCACGCCACACCCGTAACTCCACATCTACCGCTTAAGGCCTGTCACTCCACACTTACCACTCCAAATCTGTAGCTCTATACCTGACGCTGCACACCTGCCACACCACACCTGTCGCTCTACACTTATCACCCTTCAATTTTCGTTTATCTTCCTCCCTCAGTTCTTTCATTCTTCCCTTCTTTCTTATCTTCCTCTCATTTCCTTCATAGTTCCTTCTCCCCATCACTCACTCTCCGTCTTTAATTTGTTCTCCTCTCCTCTCATCTCATTTCATCTCTCTCTCTCCTCTCTCTCTCTCTCTCTCTCTCTCTCTCTCTCTCTCTCTCTCTCTCTCTCTCTCTCTCTCTCCGTGCGTAGGGTAAGGGAGAGGAGAGGGTCACAGGATGAATGAACACTTTCCTACCATGGCTGTGGTATTTTGTCCATTTTATTTTTGTTTTCTCTCAGAAGTCGTGTAAAGATGAACTTTGGTAGGGATTGGATAGACACGTAAAACTGCAGGGACTGGATATACACTTACTGAATTGCATAGACTGGATATACACAGTAAATTGTAGGGGTTGGGTACTTACTAAATTGAAAGGGTTGGATAGACACTTACTAAACTGAAGGCATTAGATACAGCCTCCATTAAACCCTCCAGTGCTGTGGCTTTTTTCTGTGTAACAAAATAATAATAATAATAATAATAATAATAATAATAATAATCTTTGTTCCTGGAAATCATATCTTTTTCTTCTGTTACATTGATCACGTATAACTTGTAATGAGCTTTAATTCAGTCAGAACTTTGGGTCAGGCAGGATTACACGAGTTACCCATAATAATTAGCATAATTAATGAGATCAACCTACTTTCTGTTCAACTTTTTCATTTAAGATCAGGTTTGACAAACTTTGCACGTAGGTGTATCATGAAATGTTGCATTTTGGATCAAGAAAAAAGGCATTTCTTAATGGTATTGTCTTAATTACATTTTGTAACGTTTGTCTAAATATGTACGCTTTCATAACAGCATTATGTTTTAGATGGCCTCGAGAGGTTGCAAGTATTCAGCAGACACGTTCCGCTATGTGTGTGGCCAGTTCATTAAGAAAAGAGCAAGAAAGGACTCCGTGGAGGCATCTGCCAGGATATGTGGGGCGTGCAAAGTGTATTTCGTCATGCAGGTAAGGGACCAAGACAAACCCTGGGCACCTCATGTCACCTGCGAACATTGCAAGAAAACTCTTGGAGGTAAAAACGGTTGATATACTCTTTATTACAAAAGTAAATGATATATAACTGTTAATATGTATTTCACTTTTAATATAATTTTTGTTATAATATTATTTTGATGTTTTGCAGATGGTTCAGAGGGGAGAAGAAAGCCATGAAGTTTGCCATCTCCAGAAGTTGGTGGGAACGCACTGACCACTCGAGCAACTGCTTCTTCTACACTGTGGACCCTTCCAAACTTCGGACTGGCAAGAACACACCTGCTGTCAAGTATCTGGACCTTCGTTCATCCATCGTCCCCGTGCCACACTGCCCTGAGCTCCCCATACCCACCCCTCTGGAAGAGAGGCATACGTCTTCATGAGGAGAGAGCAATTCATCAAAGGGCGAAGACGACGTTCCTGATCCAGATTACAATTTCCGAGGCGGGGCTGAGGAGACAAACCCGTACTACCCCAACCAAGAAGACCTCAACGACTTGATAAGTGATATTGGTTTCACAAAGTTCAATGCCGAGCTCCTGACGCCTAGGTTCAAACAGTGGAACTTCTTGGACGAAAGTGTGCTATTCTCAAGTCAGAGGAAGTGACACCATGCGTTCTCCAGCTTCGCCACCTTTCTAGATGGACTCTGCTTTTGTCACATCGTGACCAGTCGTTTCGAGACGATCGGGATCCCCTGCAACCGGCAGGAGTGGCGCCTTATCACTGACGGCTCAAAACCATGCTGCTCCACAACGGAAGCTGCTTCCCATCTCTTCCCCTGGCTCACTCAGTGCACCGTATGGAGGAGCACAACAATGTCAAGATTCTGCTGGACGCCTTGAAGTATGATAAGTACGGCTGTGAGGTCATTGGAGACTTCAAAATGGTGGCCTTCCTGATGGGTCTACAGGGCGGTTTCACCAAGTTCCCCTGCTATGTCTATGGGACAGCATGGACACTATGGTGCACTACCGCAGGCGGGTCTGGCCACTGTGGACCGAGTTCTTCATGGGGAGCAGCAACATAAAGTGGGAGCCGTTGGTACTCATAGACCCTCAGGAAGGTGAAGATGCAGGCACTGCATATGAAGTTGGGCCTGTTGAAGCAATTCGTCACAGCTGTAGATAAGAAGTCAATGGCCTTCAAGTGCCCTCAAGACTTCTTCCTTAAGCCGTCTGAGGCACAGGTCAAAGCTGGTGTCGTTGTCGGACCACAGATAAAAAAGATCCTGGAGTGCAAGCTATTCCTTATAATGCTCACCAGGGTGGAGAAGACGGCCTGGAACAGCTTTGTCGCAGTGGTTCGGAGCTTCGTGGGCAACCATAAGGCCGAGAACTACGTGGAGCTGGTCGAGGCTCTGGTGAGGCCTAACGGCGCCATGGTTTGCAGGATGTCCCTCAAAGTCCATGTCCTCGACTTTCATCTCGATAAATTGACGGAGAACATGGGAGAGTATTCGGAGCAGCAAGGCGGGTGCTTCCACCAGGATATACTGAAGTTTGAACACAGCTACCAAGGACAGTATAATGAGAACATGATGGGAGACTACATTTGGGAGCTGGTAGTGACAGGTGTTTAGTGACAGGTGTGAATTCACAAATGTGGAACGACAGGTATGTGGAGTGGATGGTGAAAAGTGATGGACGTTGAGTGAAAGGTGTATGTAGTGACAAGTGTGGTGTGGAGTGACGTGTGGAGCGACAGGTGTAGAGTGGCAGATGTGTAATGGCAGGTGTGGAGTGGAAGGTGTGAAATGGCAAGTATGGTGTGAGGGGTGGGGATGGGCTTTGAGGTGACAGATGTATATTGGCAAGTGTGGCGTGGAGTGCCATGAGTAAGGTGACGGGTGTGGAGTGGCAGTTATATAATGGCAGGTGTTGGGTGGTAGGTGTTTTATAATGCAAGGAAGAAGGAACCAAAGGCTGGAAGCCTGCAAAGTTGTTCCTCCAAGAAAAACAAACACAAGGGGTCCAAATTCAAGATTCAATCATTTTGAGATTCCGAATAAAAAAAAAGTATCTAAAAGACTGGAAGTCACAGACAGAGGTACATACAGACAGGAATGCAGTTCTAGAGTTGATCTATAGAATATATGAAAGGCTGAGACTATTGGTTAAGTCTTACCTTATAGTTGGTCAGAAAAAGGATGAGAGTGTGCTGCCAGATGGGTGCTATGCACCCTTCATAATGGAAGACGGATACATGCAAATAGTTCAGAAGAGCAGTGACCACTGAAGTAGTAACAGCAAAGAGATAAAGATGCAACACTGCGGTAGGGAAAGGTTGAAGGGAGTCAGTAAGGGCAGATGTGCTGATGAGATGAAAAGCTTTTGACACCACCCTATTTAGAAGGACTGTTTGTGGGGAGTGAAGTGGAACGTGTGAAGCGACATGTATGGAATGAGAGTTGTGGAGTGGCAGTTTTGTAGTGACAGGTGTACAGGGACAGGTGTGGAGGGACAGGTGTTGAGTGTCAGGTGTGGAGTGACACGAGTTGAGTGACAAGTCTGGAGTGGTAGGTGAACCTTGACAGGTGTGAAGTAACAGGTGTGGGGTGAGAGTTGTGGAATGATTGTTTTTTAGTGACAGGTGTGGAGTGTTAGGTTTGGAGTAACAGGTGTGGAGTGTTAGGCGTAGAGTGATAGGTGTGGAGCGACAGGTGTGAAAGTGACAGGTGTCGAGTGGCAGATGTGGAATGACAGGTGTGCAATTACGGGTGTAGATTGACGGGTGTCAGATGTAATGGCAGATGTGGATGTGTAAGTATATATCAATAAATCATTTCTGACAAGTGTGTGTGTGTGTGTGTGTGTGTGTGTGTGTGTGTGTGTGTGTGTGTGTGTGTGTGTGTGTGTGTGTGTGATGACCACAGTTGTATTTACTTTAACGAGATCAGTTAATGCCAGCACACATGCCCCAAAAGATCTCTCTCTCTCTCTCTCTCTCTCTGTCTTAGGGCCTCATCTAACATTGCACAGGTTCACTGGGGTGGGCAGCACTCAGGAGTGGAAGAGAGAAAATACAAAAGCAGGAAACCATCAGAAAATTAGTACCAGAGAACTGAAAAGGAGTTGTTTCGAAATCTCTCAGGTAAACATATATCTTGCAGCTTGACTGGGATATGATCGAAGTTAGGAAAGAAAGAAGAACACCTCACTCCACTCCCTTACACTATTATATATTACACAGTGCTACACTACTGCACACCCCACTATGCCACACACGCAACCACACTGCGATACACTTATCTACACAATACTGAAAAACACTACAATACCCTACGCCCTCCTGATCACTTGGATTAAAATTTCCACATATTTGTTCCCTATTATAAATTAGACAGAAATGGTGAGTGGGGAGGGGAAGAGGTATTGCAAAGGTTACTAGGTGGAAGAGAAGCATGGAGGAGGGAGAAGTAGGAGGGGGGGGGAGGAGGGAAAAGTGAAGGAAGAAGAAAAGAAAACACGAGAGAGAAGGGATGGGATAAGAGAGAGGGCGAGAGGGAATGGACAAAATGGAATGAAGAATAAAAGCAAAGGGACGGCAAGAAGAGGAAATAATGAAGACAGAGAGAGAGAGAGAGAGAGAGAGAGAGGGGGGGGAGGGAGGGAGGGAGGCATGCAGGCAATCAGTGAGGAATGCCAACAGTGCGAGGCGAAGAGCTTTGTGTTATGTGCAGGGCCAAAAGGTGAGCCGGGCGGGGGGGACACAGTGAGCTTTGACACAGACACAGAGAGCATTGTGGTGAGGGTTGGCAAAGGTGGATAGACAGGACAGGCAAGAGGGATGGATAGATAAATAGACAGACTGAGAAATAGATAGATAAATCGATAGAGATGAATATATAGATAGATTGATAGATAAAGAAATAGCCAAATAGATAAAGAGATACAGATGGACACGCGGACAGACAAATGTAAAATTAACGTTCAATGGTGGATGAAATGCAAAGATAAAAAAAAAAAACTGTCTATAAATAAAATAATTGACTTGTTTTTGGTTAATTTGAAGTTGTCGATCATGAAAAAAGAGGCAGGCGAGTTGATGATAAGCCAAGTACTTAAATTCATCAACCTTAACTTGGTGGAAACTTTCATCCCTTTGCCGCTTACTTCCCGTAGCTCAATGGCAGTACAAGACATCACTACAGGCTTTATACGTCTTACATGGCGCTTTTTCGTGATTACCACCATATTCTTACGTTAACCTCCTGCTATAGCTCAGGTACCAAGATGAAGATGTGGCAGTTGCCTTCATTAATAACATTATTACCAGACGTGGGCCCTTAACTGAATAGGTAGCACGAAAGAAATAGAAAAAAGTTCCCCGTTTGAAGGGGTAAAAGTTTTTCATATACTATACAAATTTATCTGAACACTGCAACTGAAGGCCACATGTGTTTCTATTCTTGCAACTGACTGGCTGTCTTTCTGAGGAGAACTCGGGTAAATAGACAGCTCATGTTTTCATTTTCTTCTTTATACTCTGTAGTTGTAATTAATATTAACAGGTGAGTGATTACCACAAATGATGATCCAATCTGGGAACGTAATAAACACGTGAACCACAGCAGCACAACAGATATCGGAAAGAGACACAGACAAATTTCAAATTCAACACTGACGATGTCTCATCCACAAATTCCCATACGTATGACGTCGTTATACCGAGGATGGCGCCACATTTTCCACACCGGTTATCAGTCATGATATTTCCCTGGTGTTTTTAGTCGTAATACTTTGTCCTGTCAGCAAAGGACAATAGCCCAACATCCAGTCGGTTTAGCCACAAAAGAATAGTGCCCCGCTGGCAAAGCACGAGAGGATGTTATGATTTTGTCGGTTTGTGTCTGTCTGTCGTTCTGTCTGGCTATCTGCTTGTAAACAAAATAACTCAAACACTTTATCCGATTTTAACCAAAACTGATGGAAGGGTTGAGTGACAGCCAATGAGTAAACCTCTTGTTTACCAAAACAGCAGGTCAAACGTCAAGGTCACATGGCTGGGTCAAACGTTGTCCTTTTGATCTACTTATACAGTTTTTATCAAATTTTGCCCAAACTTAGGAAAGGTTGAGGGTAAAACAAGAATGAAGTGATTATACTTTGAGAACAAATAGTTAAAGGTCAATGTCACGCGTGTGTCAGTATTAACAAAACTGCTCACAGTTTCAGTCCAATATTTACCAAACTTGGTGGAAATTTTGAGGGTCAGGCAAGAGGTTAATCAAATGTTTTTGAGAACAAAATGTCAAAGTTCAGTATTATAGGGCAAGGTCAACCTAAACTATTCTTATCATATTTTGACGAAACTGTGGACAGGTGTAGGATGAAGCGAAATTAAAGGATTTAATTTTAAGAACAATCAATCAAAGGCCAATGTCACCATGGAAGGTCAATTGCCAAGGCCAAAGAGCAAGGCCAACTAAAACAGTTCTGATCTGATCTGAACCAAACTTGGTGGATGAATTGACAATCATACAAGGCCAACTAAAACAGTCCTGATCTGATCTGAACCAAACTTGGTGGATGAACTGAGAATCATACAAGGCCAACTAAAACAGTTCTGATCTGATCTGAACCAAACTTGGTGGATGAACTGAGAATCAGGCAAGAATGAAGGGATTCAGTTTGGAGAACAATCAAAGGTCAAGGCCATAGGACAAAGTCAAAGTTCGACTCGTGTGTCATATGTGAACAAATCACTAAAACAGTCTTGACCTTATTTGGATCAAACTAAGTGGATGAGTTAAGGATCACCCTAGACACTGATCTATTGATTTGGAGAACAGTAGGTCAGAGGTGAGGTCACTTTGTGGAAGAGTTCGTTTTAAAACAAGGATACAGAGACTCGATGACGCCAGTCAAAGGTCAAGGACAAAAAGAATGGTCAAAGATCAAGATCACTGGGCAATGTCAACTCAAACAGCTTTGATCTGTTGAGAACCAAAGTTGGTTGATGGTTAAGGGTTAGGCAAGAATGACGTGATTCGATTTTGAGACTAATTTGTCAAAGGTCAAGGTCACAAGACAAGGTCAAACATTCAGTGCTTAGACCACTAAGTGGGTACGGTGGTTGCATTCTCAGAATCCTTCTTTTATTTATCATTATTTTTTAAAAACTCTTCGAGGGCCAAACCAACTTGCTTGGGAACCAAGGAAATGTTATGGCTAATTGCCCCTAATTCCTTCAGACCCATTGCTTATAGTTTTGGACGCACTTTCATTAGCGAGAATGTTTGTCAGTCACTAAGAAAATTCGAATAATTAGGTTCATCACTCCCGTAGACTTTAACGAAGCCCCATATTAGGACTCTGTGCTCCCGCATCTCTCTAGTACTCTTGTTCTTGTTTTATTACCTCTCTCACTAAGATGACGCCTTTTACATTTTTTTCTGTCTTCTGGCGATTTTGTTCAGCTCAGGAGGGATTTTTCGAACTAGAGGGGTTTGACAAAGCCATGGCTAACCCCTTCAGGGTTATGAGACTTTCATAAGCTGAATAAGATTGTTCGTTTTGCAACAGTGTTAAATGAGTTAATATTTCGTGTCACTGAAAAGCTTCATTTTGTTTTTGGAAACTCCGTCCAATTTTATTCACCATAATATATCGAGTTCGAACTAGACGTGATAGCTACAGCCTTGGTAATTGCCTTCACTACAAGACTTCTCATCCGAGGTGAGTATAATTGTCTAGTGGTTGTATGAATTGTAGAAGAAAATTCTGTATTCGGACTGAAAGGGCTAAAGGAATGTTGCCCCTGAACGTGACTGGTCCCTTCCTCAAGACACAGGGTGCACATTTACAACTACATATATGATGCTTTCAGTCTTGCTGTCTTTTGATAATTTATTCACCTAAGGAAAGACTTTAAAATGAAGGCGTTAAACACAGCCTTCATCTACCCCTTCCCTGTAAGACGCCACCTATAAGCCGAAGAAAAATCGTCTGATGTTAAAGTGAAACGAAAAGGACGTCCTCGTGTTGAAGCAGTTAAGAAACCGAGTTCATTCACACGACTGGACCCCACCTTCAGGACAACGTAAACAGATCATAATAATGATTGTGTACGTCTGCTTCCACTTCATCATGACCATCCCCATTAAGGCTGTACCGCTCACACAAGTCATCCTCGCTATAAGGCATTCTGAAATGAACAATAAAAACATAAACGGTCGGGATCGCTAGGGAAGGGGAGCAGAATATTTGTCATGTATTTCCTGCCGGTCGTAATAGACGCGTATGAGAGGCGGGAGGCAGTGTTGACTGGACACCCTGCTCCTGTGTTGGCAAGGAAGACAAAACTGCGCAGAAGGCGAACACCGCCATTGTTCCAACGTAACCAAGATCCTTAAACCCTTCCAGCTTAGTTGGAGGCCAAGTGTAATCTTACCGGAGGTTCTTTCTGACTTACAAGTCTAGAAAAAACAATAAACTGGATAGATGTAGTAAATTCACAATACCACTACGCTTTTAGTATGTATTAATGTTACGCTGTAATGGCACGACCTAGAGTAAGGGGAGAAAATTACTGCTTCGACCGTGTTCCAAAGGTATTTGTCGCACTGCCATCCCTACATCTTCACAGATTTTATTAAGTGTTTTCTTATACTTGTTTTAGCTATAGTACAAATACCATACTAGTACAAACTCCCCAACCACGTCCACCTTCACACCGCCTCGTCTCTCAACACACCCACACAAACTCCCCAACCACGTCCACCTTCACACCGCCTCGTCTCTCAACACACCCACACAAACTCCCCAACCACGTCCACCTTCACACCGCCTCGTCTCTCAACACACCCACACAAACTCCCCAACCACGTCCACCTTCACACCTCCTCGTCTCTCAACACACCCACACAAACTCCCCAACCACGTCCACCTTCACACCGCCTCGTCCCTCACACACACAAACTCCCCAGCCACGTCCACCTTCACACCGCCTCGTCTCTCACACACACAAACTCCCCAACCACGTCCACCTTCACACCGCCTTGTCTTTCAACACACCCACATAAATTGTCTGAGTTTTAAGTGAAGTTGATCCTGCCTTGACCACGACTGCACAATGGCACTCCTACAGTTTGTCACTGACATTCTGGCAGTCTTATCCTCTGACACTGACACTTTTGACACTCTTACACTCTATCACTCTTACATTCTGGAACTCTTACACTGGCACTCTTACAGTCTGGCAGTTTTTCACTCTGGCACTTTGACACAACCCCAGTATTATACTCCAGCATTCTTTCACACTGGCATTGAAAATCTAGGAATAATAAACTCTGGCACTGATATTCCAGCTCTCTTACACTCCAGCAGTCTTACACCGTAACAGTGACAATCCAACACTGTTACACCTGGCACTGACTTTCTTGCACTCTTACACCCTGGGACTGACAATTCAACACTCTTACACCCCAGCACTCTTACACCCTGCGAGTGACAATCCAACACTCTCACACTCCAGCCCTGACACTCCGGCACCCTTACACACTAGCACTTACAATTCAGGACTCTTACACTCCATTACTGACACTCCAGCACTCTTTCATCCTGACACTGACAGTCCAGCACTCTTACGCTCCAGTACTCATACACTCCACCACTCTTACTAGCTAGCCCTGATAATGCAGCACTCTTATACTGTATTATAGCACTTACACTGACAATCCAGCTCTGTTACACCCTTACACCTGACACTCCGTCACTCTAACACTCTAGCACTAACATTCCGTCACTTTTACATTGTAGCACCGATATTCCAGCACTCTTATACTCTTGACACTGACGCTCTGTAACTCCTCAAATGGGCTGCCGTTCTGACACTGACGTGACTCCGACACACCGGCACTCTTACACTCAGGCACTGACACTGGCACTCTGGCACTGACACACATTCACTCCAATAATCTACCGACACTCCAGCCCTCTGACACTGACACGCCAGCTCTCTGACACCGACACTCCGGCTCTCTGACACCGACACTCCGGCTCTCTGACACCGACACTCCAGCTCTCTGACACCGACACTCCAGCTCTCTGACACCGACACTCCAGCTCTCTGACACCGACACTCCAGCACACTGACACTAACACCCCAGCCCTCTGACACTGACACTCCAGCTCTATGACACCGTCACTCCAGCTCTCTGACACCGTCACTCCAGCTCTCTGACACCGACACTCCAGCTATCTGACACTTACACCCCAGCTCTCTGACATCCACACTCCAGCTCTCTGACACCGACACTCCACCATTCTGAAACCAACACTCCAGCATTCTAACAACACCCTAGCGCTCTGACACCGACACTCTGGCACACTTACACTCTGACATTGGCAACGACACTCTGGCACTCTGATACTGACACTCTGACGGTGACACTCTGAAACTCTGGCATTATGACAAGTTGCAATGGACACCGCGGAACTAAGGCCCACTGGCACTCTGGTACTCTGGCACTCTGGTCCTGTCATATACTGGCATTGGCACTCCGGTATTAGAACTCAGGCGCTCAGGCACTCTGGCACTAGCACACCGACACATTGGCACACTGGCACTCCAGCACTAAAGTTAACTGACACTGGCTCTCTGACACCCTGACATCAGCTCTTCATCTCTCTGGCACACTGGTACCGGCACTCTGGCACACTGGTACTGGCACTCTGGCACACTGGTACTGGCACTAAGGCACACTGGTACTGGCACTCTGGCACACTGGTACTGGCACTAAGGCACACTGGTACTGGCACTCTGGCACACTGGTACTGGCACTCTGGCACACTGGTACTGGCACTAAGGCACACTGGTACTGGCACTAAGGCACACTGGTACTGGCACTAAGGCACACTGGTACTGGCACTAAGGCACACTGGTACTGGCACTCTGGCACTGGCACTAAGGCACACTGGTACTGGCACTAAGGCACACTGGTACTGGCACTCTGGCACACTGGTACTGGCACTCTGGCACACTGGTACTGGCACTAAGGCACACTGGTACTGGCGCTCTGGCACACTGGTACTGGCACTAAGGCACACTGGTACTGGCACTAAGGCACACTGGTACTGGCACTCTGGCACACTGGTACTGGCACTAAGGCACACTGGTACTGGCACTAAGGCACACTGGTACTGGCACTCTGGCACACTGGTACTGGAACTCTGGCACACTGGTACTGGCACTAAGGCACACTGGTACTGGCGCTCTGGCACACTGGTACTGGCACTAAGGCACACTGGTACTGGCGCTCTGGCACACTGGTATGGCACTAAGGCACACTGGTACTGGCGCTCTGGCACACTGGTACTGGCACTAAGGCACACTGGTACTGGCACTCTGGCACACTGGTACTGGCACTAAGGCACACTGGTACTGGCACACTGGCACACTGGTACTGGCACTAAGGCACACTGGCACACTGGTACGGTACTGTCACTAAGGCACACTGGGATTCTAACACACTGGCACTGGCATTCTGACATAGATACACTGGAATTCCAGTACACTTTCATCCTGACAAACATAAACTGGCATTCTAGAATAAAGGCACTGGCCCTCTGATGCACAAACACTAGAATTCTGGTACACTAGCACTCTGACACACCTCCATTGGCACTGACACACATACACTGGCATTCTGGGACACTGGCACTGTCATTGGGGCACTAGCACTGTGGCATTTGCACGTCGGCTTTCTTTCACACTGACACTGGCACTCATATTTATGTACTGGCAATATGACTGACTGGCACTCTAGCTCTATGGCACAATGATACTGGCACTCCAGCACCCAGGCACTGTCACTGGCACTCTAGAAATCAAGCACTGACATTCCAGCACTCCGGTACAATGGTAATGTCTTGCATACTGACAAAAAGCGGGCGAGGGGAGAGGGTCGGTAGAGGGACACTGATAAATTCCTGGAAGGATGGAAAGGCTTAGTAAATAAAGATGACTGACAGGGAAAAGGGGAGAGAGAATGTGTGTGCGTGTGTGTGTGTGTCACTGGGTCGGTCAGGATCACTTGATGGTCGTGATCGTCAGCTTTTTACCCTCCCGGAAGGGAGCTGAGAGCTCATATAGTCCGATCTAAGGGCAAGGCTGTGACCTTCACACACACACACACGTCCCCTTGCTCAAGGGGGACAGTAACCACCCACTTCATCAGTGAAACTTTTCGCAACCTGAGCGAGGCGCGAACTCCCGTCCACCAGTTGGCAAGCGAGAACGTTACCACTGCACCAGCGAGCGGTGTGTGTGTGTGTGTGTGTGTGTGTGTGTGTGTGTTTAATGGTGACACTATTGCGCTCTTTGGTTCTTATAAATCTCTCATTGTTAAATAAAGTCGCCTGGGGGCTACGGGAATACACTGAGAGTTGTCTCGATCATGAGAGAGTTAATATGATGGACTGTACGATGCTGAAAGAAGTGAGGCCTTCAGATTTCATTGGCTTTTCCTTTGATTGTGAATTATCATTATTTTTCGCCTCTTTCCCTAGATTTTTGTTTCACATCTCTGATTTTCCTTTCCCTTCCCTTATCTCTCATGTTTACCTCTCCGCCTCCCTCCCTTCAGCTTTCGCCGTATACTTTTAAGTTCTGTTTTGTCCTCGGTCTTCTTTCCTCCGATGTTGTTTTGTTTTCTTTCCTTGTTCCCTCGTGTGTCTCACTGTCACAACATACTCACAACAACAGATCTCTGGGTGCGCCCGATTGAAGTGACCGTCTCGTGTGGTCCTGGAGTTACAAGTACGTGCACCATCAATACACTATCCTCTCTTCCGTTTTCTGTTTATGTTTTCTTCTCTATATTATCAACATATTCCCCTCTTCCTAGTTTCATTTTTTTTTTTTTCACTTTCCGTTTTAAATTTATATATGTTATCTTGGCTTCCTCGTTCCTCTCAGTTTCTGTTTACTTTATTTATTCAATTTGCATCGTTTTCTCGCTTCCTCCATTTTTCAGTTTATTTTTATATCCATTATTTTCTTTTTCTTGCTTCTCTCATTTTCTGTTACATTCTAGTTCCATTTTCTTTCCTAGCTTGTCACATTTTCTGTTATTTTTTATTTTTTATTTTTTCGTTATCTGCTTCTCTCTGCTTTTCCTCTCTTGCACGTACCATTTTGCTGCTCAGAGTATCTCGCTCCCTCCTTTGTCAGTCTGCCAAGTCATCGACAGTCTATTAATCAAAACTTCTCTCACTCGTCTCACAGTGTGACATTGACACATGATACCCTTGTGAGTTTTCTGTATGTTCTTTACTATTCAGTCCTCAGGTATTACTTTATCGTTTTCTTACCCTCATCTCGGTCTGTTTAGGTATATGTACGTTCACCACAGAAGCGAAAGTAATGTTGACAAGGACACATTCTTGGAGTGGCGTGGATTAGATTAGGTTAAGTTGTCTTTTACGGTAAGGAACACTTTATCCTGCCATGCTGTGTGCTGTGAACATTCATCTGACTGAATATTACGCTGATGCCAGAACTGAGTGTGACTAAACTATGCGTATAATAACCGAGTTCGTGGCAGTTTGATGGAAGCTTTCTGAAAATCCTGGCAGAGTCGGGTCGAACGGCGGGTACTGTGGTGGATAATAATTGATAATCCATGGTGCATGTCATTCACTGTTGCCGATATGGATATCTACAAAAGATGCACAGTCTGGCCTAGGCAATCATGTCCATCAAAAACACTATATGAAAAATGTGGATCCCAGCGGAGTAAACTGCACGAGTTAATCTGTTCAGTGCAGCATGTGAACCCCCGTGAAGGCCATCAGTGGTTCATTCTCAGTTGGTCACTTGTGAGTTTTGGGCTACAAAATTCCGTCATTGATAATTTTCGGAGCATTAACACATATCGCGTTTTAAATCAATAATTTCAGCATGAAAATAACTTTGACATAGTATGAAGTACCTGCTGGACAGTGTTATGATTCTATTTAGATGTAAATCAGGAAAATAATTGGCATTTTCTCAAACACTAAAAATACGGACAGTCTCCAATATTGAACTTTCCTCTTCTACAGCAAAATCAAACCATAACGTTACTCATCAAGTACCTGATATTATGTCAAAGCTATTTTCGCATGATATTTTTGTATATTAAATGCAATATATATTAAATTTACAAAAATTATCTATACCCAAATTTTGACCTTCCTTATAGGCTAAAAGTCGCAATTGATCAATTCATAAGACATAATTCTGCCTTTCAACTCCATTTCCATTCCTGTTATACTAATAAACAAGAACACCACATTTTGTGGAGTTCTCATTGATATCGTAGATATTATTACCTCGCCCGGACGGAGTCCGACGAGGTATTGTTTTTGTCGAGTTTGTTTGTTTCTCTGTTTGTTAGCAGCATTATTGAAAAACGACTGAATGAAATTACATGAAACTTTCTGGATATGTGGGCACTGGTCCCGAAAGAAAAAGTATAATTTTGGAGGTAATCGAGTGGCCCTGAAAGGTCAAAATCAAGGTCACGTGTTTTCAGAGGGCTATAACTGAAGATAGAGATATTTTCTAATATGAACATACAGGAACTCGTAATATTGGCTTTCATTTGGCAACAAGACCTTTGCCTTGAATGAACTTGGAAGGTCAAACTCAAGGTCACGGATGTTCAGGGGGCTGTAACTTGAAACTGGCTGAAGGTAGAGATATTTACTATTATTAACATAAAACATATCCCATATGGGTTTTTAATGGGTACCTTGACCTTTGACCTTAAGTGTCCTTGAAAGGTCAAACTCAAGGTCACGGATATTCAGGGGACTATAACACGAAATTCATCGAAGATAGAGATATTTGCCATTACCAAGATGCAGGAAGTCTCATCTAGGGTTTGGCAGCGTAACCTTTGACCTTGAGTGACCTTGAAAGGTCAAACGCAAGATCATGGATTTTCAGAGGGCGTAACTTGAAAACATTTGCGCCATTACGTTAGACTTTAATTGTGCACCGACACTAAATGGCAGAAACGAGCCAGTATTAAACAGCAATGAAATAACTGTGGCCGGGCAAGGGTTGCTGTGCCTGGCACCTCTTGTTTCTTTTCTTTGGGGGGGGGGGAGGGGGAAGATCTAGAAGGCTGACATTCCCAGACTATTTGATATAAAGACTTGAAATTTTCAGGAGTGATGTATCTCGGTTGCAGGCTTCCTTTGGCACAAATTTTCTTTTCCTAGCACTAGCACCGTACTAGAGCCCTCTGTCATTTTTTCAATTTTTGCTCTCCTGCACAGCAAAAACTGCTGAATCGATTGGTTTGCAAATGTTCCAGTATGTACAGCAGTCGTCAATATATACCAGTGCACCTGGGTACTGATATTGAGATCCAAAAAATGCTTATTGAGATATTGAGGGAAATCAGAAACGGCTGTCTCATGGCTGAAAGTGCTAAATCGGAAAGTATTTGGCCGATTTTGACCCAACTCGGCAGAAATGTAATAGGTCATGAGCAAATGTGATTTGCGTGGTATGAATGACCTTGACCTTGTTCTCAAGGTCAAAATCCGTCAAAATTTTGAGTCATACCAAAAGTCCCTTAATATTAGGTGTACAGTGATAACAAAAGTATTTTCAAATGGAATGCGGAGTTCTTTGAATATTGCATCAGCAGTTTAAGAGTTCTAATTTATATTAATTTGTGTGATGCCAACTAGAGGGCGGTGTGTACTTCCTTGATGGTGTTTTTCGTCTTCTGTATGTTGTTCTTGGGACGGTTAGGTTTGCTGACGGTATGACAGCTGACTGTTATGTTGGTTATGGCAACTGACTGTTACGTAGGTTGACAGTTACGCCAGCATGACACAAGTACTCAGTCAACACTTTTTTTTTTTCTTTATTAAACGTCTCTCTCTCTCTCTCTTTCTCTCTCTCTCTCTCTCTCTCTCTCTCTCCTGTTTGCTCATCACTTTTTTCTTTCCCTCCTTTCTGTCAGCTTCAGTTTACAGTCGTCCCAGTCCATTCATCTATCCCTTCTCCTAATTTCTTTCCTTCCTCTCTACTGCATCTGTCTCCCATCTTCCCGATCCATCTGGCCATTCATCCAGCAGTCTTTCGGCCTCTTTTGTTCCTTATTGGCTTCTTTCCTTCCTCTGTCAACAATTTTTTCCCCTCGCCCATTACAAACATCATCCATCCATCCATCCATCTGTCTTTCCTTTCCCCTGTTAATTACATCTTTCCCTCCCCCATCATTTTTTTTTTCTCCCAGTTCTCCTTCAGTTACTCTATCGTTCCTCCTCCTCCCTCCCTTCCCAACTTTCACTTCCTTGTATACATCAAGTCTCCTTCTGTCTCTCTGTTTCCCTAGGGACCTCTTTCCTTCTTCCACCAACAGTTTTTTTCTTCATTTTCCCTCTCCATTCATCCATCCACTCTTCCATTCATCCATGCATTATTTATTCCATACTTCTTTCACATCTCCTTCTCCCCCATTCCAGCAGCAATTATATTTTCCCCTTTTCACTTCCACTTTATCCATCATTCTTTCCTCGCCCCTTTTCTTTCCAACTTTCAACACTTATATGTACGTATATATCATCTTGCTTTCCAACTTTAATACCTCATTACTCTTCTATTCTTATATTCTTCCTTATTTTCATATTTTTTCTTTTCTACTATCCACTATTTACCTCACCCTCTCCCCTCTTCATACATCCAGTCGTTCATTTCTTCCTCCTTCCGTCCTTCCTTATTCAATTCTTTCCTTCCGTTTTCTACTCATTTCCGTTTGTCTTTTCCACTCCATCAGTTCCTTGTTTTCCTATATATATTTAGTCCCTTCTTACATCAACATTTTTTTTTTCTCTCAATCAGGTCTTCTTTACAGTTCCCTTATCCACCTCCTTCCTTCCTTTCCATCTCCATCAATCTTTGCGTCATTTCTTCTGCCTTGCTAATTTTTCCCCTCTCCATTAACCATTTTTCTCTCTCCCTTCGCGTTTTTCATACAACTTTCATACATCTGTTCTGCCCTCCTCCCTTCCTTATCCATTTGTAACTTTTCTCACCGTCCATCCGTCAGTTCTCAGTCTTACTCATTTCTCTCTTCCACCATCATTTTTGTTTACTCCATTTTCCATCCAGAGAAGTTTCCAGTGAGGGGGGAACTATTGTTGTTGTTGTTGTTGTTGTTTTCCATTTCTGTTGTTGCCGCTGGAGGACAAGGAGGAGGAAATGGAAAAGTGGAGGGAAAGAAGCTGGAAACTCGGGCCACTTTTGACCGCACACTCCTTTACTGATTTTGTTTTACTCTTTTTAGGGAATAATATTTATTTGTATTTATGTTGCATTTCTTTTGCGGCGTCAAATGTGTAGCTATTGTGATCGAGCGACTTTCTGTGTGTAGTGTATCTGTTTATGTATATATGTACGTAAACAAATGTCATGTACGCCAGACTTACATCAAACTTGGCACAGGTATCGCGTGTGGGTTTGAGAAGAAGGAGGAAGATTCTGGTCAGGATTCAGGACGAGGCGCTGCTCCTTCGATTTCGGATTGAATTTGGGTCAGACTTGGCATTTCCATTTTGTGTGGGGACAGAGAGATGTGCTGCCAGTTCGGTGCAGATCGGTCAAGGTCAATGTCAGGAGTTAAGGTCAAATTTGGGGGGCGGAGTCTTGTTTGTATTTGTTGTTTACCCTCTAAGTCTACTTGCTTATTACAGCCAACACACCTGCCTCTTACTGCCCTGGTTTTGCTCGTTTTATTTATTTATTTTTTTCTTACGACGTAATTTGTGTTGGTTTGTTGCTGTACCTTTGTTATGATTTGTTACCTGTCCCTTCACTACGATTTATTGCTTTAATTAGACCTGGCACTACTAGAGATCCTTATTAGGGCGAACAGGTCGTCTGGAGGAGTAATAACTAAACTGATAAATGCGTCGTTGGTCTGAAAGGATTAATATATTTTTTTCCGTTATTTGTCGTCTTTTTGTTTGGATTTGTCATCAATGTACTTTTGCTTCAATTTCTAACCGTCGTCTTTTCCTATTTGTAACGTAAGCCATATTAGATGACACTGAAATTATAATACAAACTGTTTATTCGTACACAACAGGTATTCTTTTATTATAGAGGGGGAAGGTGAACAGACAGCACACAAAACTCAACACAGTGGAGAGGTGGTGAGCAACAAGGAGAGGGCCTACAAAAGGTACCGGAACCAACCCACCCCTGAATCACATCATCTATACGCTTCTGCCCGGAATCGTGCTAAGTCTGTTCTTCGCTCTGCTAAAAATAATTTCATCCATACTAAATGCTCTCAACTCTCCAACTCGAATTCTTCCCGCTCCTTCTGGCACCTTGCCAAAAATCTTTCTAACAAATTTACCTCATCATCCTTCCCTCCTCTTTTCTACTCTGATGGTTCTGTAGCTATTTCTTCTACTGACAAAGCAGATCTCTTCGCACAGACTTTCTCCTCCAATTCCACCTTAGACGATTCCGGTGCTGTTCCTCCATCACTTCCCCCCTCTGACTTCCTCATGGCTGACATTAAAATCTCTTCAGTTGATGTATTTTCTGCCATCACTGGCCTCAGTACTAACAAGGCATATGGGCCTGATGGGGTCCCTCCTGTTGTTCTCAAGAACTGTGCTTCTGTGCTTACACCCTGCCTAGGCAAACTCTTTCGCCTTTGTCTGTCAACTTGTACCTTTCCTTCTTGCTGGAAGTTTGCTCTCATTCAGCCAGTCCCAAAGAAGGGTGACCACTCCCAACCCTCCAGCTATCGTCCAATTGCTTTAACGTCCTGTATTTCAAAAGTTTTCGAGTCAATTCTCATTAGAAAAATTTTAAGGCATCTTTCCTATCACAACCTTCTTTCCGATCGTCAGTATGGGTTCCGTCAGGGACGCTCCACTGGCGATCTTCTCACCTACCTTTCAGACTCCTGGTCATCCTCCTTTTGGGACTTTGGCGAAAGCTTTGCCATTGCACTTGACATCTCAAAGGCTTTCGATCGAGTCTGGCATAAATCTTTAATTTCCAGACTGCCCTCCTATGGTTTCTATCCTTCTATCTGTGCCTTCATCGCTAGCTTCCTTTCTGGTCGTTCTATAGCCGCTGTTGTAGACGGCCATCGTTCTTCTCCTAGATCTATCAACAGTGGTGTTCCTCAGGGCTCTGTCCTATCACCAACTCTCTTCCTTTTATTCATCAATGATCTTCTAAGCTGTACATCTAACCCTATCCACTCATACGCTGATGACTCCACCCTTCACCTTTCCATTCGGTTCCCGCAACGCCCATCTCAACAGTTACTTAAACAAACAAGGGATGAGGCTGTGGTACACCTGATGTCTGACTTGGTTCATATCTCTGACTGGGGTGGGAATGATATGGTTGTTTTTTATGCATCTGAGACTCGGTTCTTGCACCTGTCGGCCCAACAAGATCTTCCACGGGTTTGCCCGCTGGTGTTTGATGATGTTCAGCTTAGTCCTGCATCATCCTTGAACATGCTTGGGGTTTCATTTACTCGAGACTTGTCGTGGAGGGATCATGTTGCATCTCTTGTGAAATCTGCTTCCAGGAGATTGGGTGTGCTAGGCCGACTCCGCTCTTTCTTTGCCCCTGCACAGTTGTTGACTCTGTACAGGGGTTTTGTCTGCCCCTGTGTGGAGTGCGGCTCTCGTGTGTGGGGAGGCTCCCCATATGCAGCGTTCTCGGTAGGGTGGAGTCAGGGGCTTTTCATCTCATTAACTCTCCTCCTCTTGCTGGCTCCCTTCGGCTTCTGTCTCTTCGCCGCACTGTTGCATCTTTGTCTCTTTTCTATCGCTACTTTAATGGTCACTGCTCCTCTGAACTGTCTGCTTGCATTCCTCCACCTCTACGACGGGCGCGTAGCACCCGTCTGGCAGCAAACTCTCATCCCTTTTCTGTCCAACTCTCTAATGCAAGAGTTAACCGTTACTCCCAGTCTTTCATTTATGCAACAGGTCAGCTCTGGAACTGTCTCCCTCTGTCTGTATTTCCTGCTGCCTATGATCTCCAGTCTTTCAAACGCAGTGTGTCCAGGCATCTCAAAATGATCGGATCTTGAATTTGGCTCTCTATTGTATTTTGTTTTTCTTTTGGAGGGAACTGTTACTGCGGGCTCATGGCCTTTGGTTCCTTCTTCCTCGCATTAAAAAAAAAAAAAAAAAAAAAAAACAGAAAGGAAGGCGTGATATGAGATAGTGGGAAGGACACCGCGCCAAATGTGAGTGTTCCGCGGCAGGACAAATATTATGTGTATCGCTGTTGGTGGTAGGTGGCTGGGTGCTATGGAGCCAGGCGGGTACCATCACACGCAAAAGTTCATACACACTCCCTTCCCACCTTCTCTGATGCAAACGGCTGAGGGTATCTTTCTTTCTCATACTCTCTTGTCATGTGCTCTGTATTACTATGACATTAAAGTATTGCACATAACACCTTTCATCGTCATAAATATCAGGGAAGTTACGACGAAACTTTTTTATTATGATAGTACGTGTATACATGAAACGTTACAGAATTATTCACTACCTAATGAGTGTGACACCTAACACATTTAAGAGCTCTGAATTTGATCGGTCGGTGCGGGGTGGGCGATGAAGGATGGGGGGAGGGCTGAATGTAAATGTGTATGGCATATTGATGTGATGTGAAGATATGTGTGGCTGGATAACAATTGTTGGTATATGGATATATGTAGCAGGGTGAGAAGGCTGCCAGAGAGCCCGTGAACAGGTGAGTGAGTATGTACTGTGTGTGTGTGTGTGTGTGTGTGTGTGTGTGTGTGTGTGTGTGTGTGTGTGTGTGTGTGTGTGTGTGTGTGTGTGTGTGTGTGTGTGTGTGTGTGTGTGTGTTCACTGGTGTCGCCTTCTGGGAGACAAAAGTACATGAGTGCTGCATCAAGATCCTGGTGTTGCGTATGGGAGCCAGGGTTTGTGCCCATGACTGATGTCAGTTGGTGTAATGCAGAGGGACAGGTGTTGCCTTCATAGCCAGGTCAGTTACGGCGACCATACTGCTTGTTTTAAGTCTGGTGGTGCCTTACTTACAAGCCATGGTGTTGTTATTTCCAGTCTGTCTGCAGCTTCCAATGAATCAATCGCCAGTACCGTATATTAGAGAGAGAGAGAGAGAGAGAGAGAGAGAGAGAGAGAGCAGATATTCTTGCCTCGCAATTCCTCTTCGCCATATTTTCTTTGCCATACGTCATTTCCGGCGGGTGTTCATCCTGCCATTGTGCTGGTCCTTCATTAGTACATCACGCGAGGCACGGCTCAGGCGGCCTTTGTCTGCCGGCACGCCCCGCCCGCCTCACTAAACCACCGCCAGCCAGCCACACCTACTGGCATGAAATAAGGCAACTATCCGTGTACATTCGTAGGCTTTCTGAATTATTTCCCGACTGAAGAGAACGTTCTGACGTTGGCCTGAATAATCAGTAGTATAGAATGGGTTTCTCGAGATTGAATGTTGATCCATGTGACTGTTGGAATCTTCTCAGTTGGACAAAATCTTGTAGTATTGGCCTGAACAAAACACCCAGTGCATTTCCCGCAGCCAGAGAATTAAAGTGGCATTATCTCCACACACTGCTATACATTTCAGTGCACCTCTGAGGCTGTTAAATATTTCTCTTGTTTGTATATCACATACACCAAAGGAACCGTTCTACCACCTTCCTTTGCGATTTATTTTACATATTACAGCTAATTATTTACTTGTATGTTGCTGTATCACTTTAATATGGACACAAACTATATAATTAACTTACAAGAAGATATTAACATGCCACAAAAATAAACCGGTAAGAAAAGGTGTTAAGTAAACAGCCTCGATGACCGACAAAAATATGGGCGTATGAATTTTGGTGAACGTTTTCCTGTTACTTGTTCTTTAAGCGAATGAATAACCTTTTTTTTTTTTTTTCCCCCAGACTCCGATATCTGGTGAATGTGTATATTAACTCCTTCAGTCTGATGTATTTTATATTTACTGTCCTTGCCACCAGACCATTTTATTACGATTTGGGGAGTTGTCTTGGAGTGAAGAGGTAAATAAAGGATATTACCAACCTCTTCAGACTGACAAGTGTTTACCTGTTGTACATTACTCCCACCCACCCACCTCTCTCTCTCTCTCTCTCTCTCTCTCTCCTCCATTCACTTCGTGGTGCCAACCTAATTAGCCTCATGTCTTCCATTAGCACACCACCGCCACCGTCCCTCCCAGCAAAGCCATCGTGTTATTTTCCTGTCTCTCGCAGCCATATTTCTCTCCACAATATTACACAGACGTTTTTCACCTTCACATTTTTTTCCCATTTCATTACACTTTTTTTTTTTTTTTTTTTTTGCAGCTCAACTCATTATTCATTGACTATTTCTTCTACTGATAAAGCAGATCTTCGCTCAGACTTTCTCCTCCAATTCCACCTTAGACGATTCAGGTTCTGTTCCTCCATCACTTCCCCTGTCTGACTTTCTCATGGCTGACATTAAAATGTCTTCATTTGATGTATTTTCTGCCATCACTGGCCTCAATACTAACAAGGCATATGGGCCTGATGGAGTCCCTCCTGTTGTCCTCAAACACTGTTTCTGTGACACTCTGTCCAGGCAAACTCTTTAGCCTGTGTCTTTCAGCTTGTACCTTTCCTTCTTGCTGGAAGTTTGCTCTAATTCAGTCAGTCCCAAAGAAAGGTGACAATTCCCAGCCCTCTAACTATCGCCCAATTGCTTTAACATCCTGTGTCTCAAAAATTTTCGAATCTATTCTTGACAAAAAAATAAATAAATAAATAAATAAATAAAGCTTCTTTCCTATCACAACCTTTCTGATCGTCAGTATGGGTTCCGTCAGGGACGCTTCACTGGCGATCTTCTCACCTACCTTTCAGACTCCTGGCCATCCTCCTTTCAGGACTTTGGCATCTCAAAGGCTTTCGATTGAGTCTGGCATAAATCTTTAATTTCCAAACTACCCTCTTACGGTTTCTATCCTTCTATATGTGCCTTCATCTCAAGCTTCCTCTCTGGTCGTTCTATAGCTGCTGTTGTAGGCGGCCACCATTCTTCTCCTACAGCTATCATTAGTACTGTTTGTCAGAGCTCTGTCCTATCACCAGCTCTCTTCCTTTTATTCATCAATGACCTTCTAATCTGTACATCTAACCCTATCCACTCATATGCTGATGATTCCACCCTTCACATTTCCATTCGGTTCCCGCAACGTCCATCTCAGCAGTTACATCAACAAATACCGGATGAGGCTATGGCACACCTAATGTCTGACTTGGCTCAAATCCCTGATTGGGGTAAAAATAATATTGTTTTTAATGCATCAAAAACTCGGTTCTTACATCTATTAACCAGACATAATCTTCCCCAGGAGTACCCTTTAATTGTTAACAATGTCCAGCTCAGTCCTGCATCATCTTTAAATATATTTAGTGATTCATTCTTTCAGGATTTATCTTGGAAAGAAAATATTACCTCTCTTGTAAAATCTGCTTCCAAGAGATTCCGTGTGCTAAGCCGACTCCGTGCCTTCTTTACCCCTGCTCAGTTGTTGACTTTATACACAGGTTGTATTCGCCCCTGTGTGGAGTACAAATCTCATGTGTGGGGATGCTCCCCACATACAGCTCTTCTCAACAAGGTGTAGTCAAAAACTTTTTGTCTCATTAACTTTCTTCCTCTAACTGGCTCCCTTCAACCTTTGTCTCTTCGCCGCACTATTGCAACTTTATCTCTTTTCCGTCGCTACTTCAATGGTCACTGCTCCTCTGAACCGTCTGCTTGCACCCCTCCACCCCTACGACGGGCGCCTAGCACCCGTCTAGCAACAAACTCTCATCCCTTTTCTGTCCAGTTCTCTAATGCAAGAGTTTACCATTACTAACAGTCCTTCATGAATGCAACAGGTAAACTCTGGAACTGTCTCCCTTTGTCTGTTTCTCCTACTGCCTGTAATCTCCAGTCTTTCAGATGCAGTGAGGCCAGGGATCTCGAAATGGACGGATCTTGAATTTGGCTCTCTGTTGTCTTGTTTTTTCTTGGAATGAACAATTTGTGGGCCCCTGCCCTTTGGTCCCTTGTTCCTTGCATAAAAAATGTCAACTAAAAATGCCACTTAATTATGGGCGTTGTCCAGTACTAATCGTGTTCTAATAGATCCTTTACTAGTCTACTTCAACGAAGTGATAGTAACCAATAAGCTGGCATGGCCAGAAATCTTCTGTGTAAGACAAATTAAAGATGTAAAGCGTTTGTGTTTAAAAGATGTAAACATGATTGTATTAGACCTCACTGATCACCACAGCACACCACTGTGGCTCGACACATAACTGTGGTCTGACGCACTCGTCATTATATTTCCCCCCATTCCTCGTCTGATTCATTCCACACATTCATTCGTTCATTCCTATTCCCTCCTTTCCTTCCTCGCCTCTTTACTCTCTTCTCTTCCTCCTCCTCCTCACCCTCTTTTCTTCCTCACCTTCTCCTCCTAATCATCATCATCATCATTGTCATCCTATCTACCCTCTTCTCTTCCTCCTCCTCCTCTTCCTTCCCTCATTCAAATCTCCTCGTCGTCGTCCCCTTTGCTTACCTCGGCAAGATAGATTAGTGCGCTGGAGAGGCAAGATGGGATGGGGGAGAGTTTTTCTGCTGTACCTTCCTTGTCTGTTATTACAGAATCGTTTACCATAGTCATATCCTTCCATGAAAGAGAATCTCGTATGTGTCAATAGGAATTTTTCAGTTTTCTTTGACAATCGTTTCTTTTATTCACTTTTGTTCCTCTTTCTTGTTTACCTTCTGATTCAGTTTATCATTTTCTTCTTCTGTGTATTGTCCTCTTCTACTCAGTTTATAGCGGCATGAGAGACTGACTGATTGGGGAGAGGGAGAAGGGGGAGGGGAAGGGGAGAAAAGGTGAAAGGAGGGGAGAGAAGGAAGTATAGTTGGAAATGGAAATGCGGGCATCTTCTGCTCTCCTAGCAACGTCCTTCTTTGCTCTCCGTGATCTCTGTCATAATTCACCCATAAGGTTATCAGCAACTCTAGCTCCGTAATGGTTGAGATTTGGAACCATGTTTATAATAGTATTTGTTTTTTTCTTTACTTAGATTTTCCTCATTCGTCATTTCCCAGACCTGTGCCCTTTTCTCCCGGAACACCTTGTATATATTTAACCCATTAGGTTCCAAGAAGTTCTCGGCCTCACTCCCCCAAAAGTTACATAAGATTATTCTTGCATTATTCTCAACATAGTCTCCCCTAAATTCAAAGCACTTGGTCCACTGAGTTGAAGCACTGCTATCCCGTCGCAGAAGAAGGTCGCATCTTGAGCCTCCAGATATGTCTCAGCAACATGGATGACTTCATCCTCACTCCGAAAATATTGACCACTCAGGCGGAAGTTCAGTTTGGAAAACAGAACAGGAATCAGACGGAGCCAGGTCGGGTGAGTAAGGGGTATGAGGCAACAGTTCAAAGCCACAGTTGGCTGCATCAGCCACTGCCCCTGTGCCAAGTGGACAGAGGCATTGTCCAGGAGCAACAGCACTCCCATTCACAGTTTTCCTCTCTGTTTCTTTGTCGCAATTTTGATTCATGATAGACCCCACTAATGGTCTGAACCTTTTGCAAGTCGTCAGTCATGAGAACTCCCTCAGTGTCCCATAACACTAAGGTCATCACCTTGCCGGGAAATGCCATTTGCTTGAATTTTATGTGGCTGGAGAACCATGGAATTTCCACAGCTTACTTTGATTTTTGTATTCATATTCGAATACTGACTGGATCAGCCTGTAAACTAGACAAAAATTTCCTTTTTCCTGTCTGGTCAGCTTCTCGTCCGGCATCAACATTCTTGACATCCATCTTGCAGACAGCTTGCTCATACTGAAGAAATCAGTCAAACCAGTGTGCACTGAGCCAACACTGATGCCCCGGTGTCGGCTATCTGTTGCACAAACAAACGTCTGTCATTCAAGACCATGCGATGAATGGCTTCCACTTGAATGTCGTTGGTCAATGATTTTGGGCGTCCCGACTGTGGGTCATCTTCGGTGCTCTTCCTGCCCAGCTTGAAATCAGCAGTCCACTTCTTTATGGTGGAATAGCAAGGTGAGTCATTACCAGTTGCACTGACCATGTCTTCATGGATTTCCTTGGGGTCATAACCTTTTTTTGCAGATACTTGATCACAGCATGGGCTTCTTTCTTCTCCTTTATAAGTTTTGCTCTAACCTACCTAATTTCAAAGGGCCTCACCTGCAAACAAATGAAAACAAAGATTTGATATGTTGTGCATAACCATATGAGGCTCTACAGTATACAGACACCCAAAAGTTTCTGTTACTCTCCTTGTTTTCGGGCAAGGCCGAGAACTTTTTGAAGGACGCTCGTATGCACTTGCAAAGATCATTGTGAAATGTTCAGTTTTCACCTCGAGAACATGACTGAAACAAGGTCAAAGGATAACAGGATCTCACCAGCAGAAAAAAATGGGTTCACTGGTAATCATGACCTCAGGTGGTCCTCTCAGGGCATCCTTGTGACTCATTTCCAGTTGGACTTATTGCTGTTACCACTGTTAGTGATCTTGGCCCAACGAATATGAGGCTGTGTAAGAACTTCAGCACAGTGTTAGACTACTGCTTATTCAAAACTCCAGCTGTTCCAGATTCTGAAGATAATACATTTGCTGTCAGAGGTCTCGGGTCTAGAGAGAAGGTGCACTGACTCACCAAGGTTTGGTGCCAGGCTGTGACTAGAGGGTTGTTCTGTTGTCTGCGCACCGCCGGGGATATTGGGTGATCACTTGCGGCAGTTACGATTTAGATCTGCAATGCGGTGGCTGATCCTCTGGTTTCTTACGCCTAGGCCGATGGTCCACAAGGGAGTAACAAAAGACTGACTATTTTCTGTTTCCTTCCTCCATCCTCTTTCTTCATCTTTCCGATATAGCATTTTCCTTTTCCTTTGTGTGTGTGTGTGTGTGTGTGTGTGTGTGTGTGTGTGTGTGTGTGTGTGCTGGTCAGACTTGCGTTGGTGCAATTCTCCCCACACAGAGTTCATTCTCCCTGAAACAGTTAATTATCTTGATGCTGAGCTGGTTCTCGTGGGCCCTCTCTCTCTCTCTCTCTCTCTCTCTCTCTCTCTCTCTCTCGTGTTATCGGTAATGCTGGTGTCTTTGCCACTGCATGTGTTGGTATATGAGCAGCTGCCACAAACCACTGTAATCAATGAGCACACAGGCAGACACTCTTCCTTGCACTGCTTACCTGGATAGACATTTGAAGAAACACCTCACTTGACTTAGCTTCTCGACTAGCCATCCTACTCTTAGTTGCATTGAAGATTTCTCAACACATATATCCTAGCGACTTATTTTGCATAGTGCACTTCAGTATCTAGCATATTATTAATGGAACTCTTATCAGCATTTATGCAATAGAAATATACAAGACAAGGTTAGTGTAAAATGCAAACTAAATCGCTAAGGATGGTGTGCTATAGAACCTGCTACGCCATCTAGAACGCGACTCGAAGTTCCACATAAATAAAGGAGTAGGTGAACCAGGGTGTACAAGGAATTGGTAAAACTGTGGACATGATTAGGAATTATCACTTGAAACCTGACAGAGCTGTGTAAAGACGTAACAAAGGGTTTGGAATCGCAAATATGTTCGTTACCATTGCTCTTTCGTAACTATAATTTGTGTGTGTGTTCTTACCTAATTGTTCTTACCTAATTGTATCTTTACAGGAATGAGTCAAGCTCGTACTGTCCGGTGTCTTAAACCATATTTATCGTACATATCCTTAAATTTGTGAATTGTTTTGGCACACACTATTTCATTCGGTAGTGCATTCCATTGATCAATTGCTCTGTTTGGGAAACTGAATTTCCTTTCGTCTTTATCACCTCTCTTCTTATGCAATTTTTTGCAGTGTCCTCTTGCTGATGCTTCTCCATATGTTAAGTAATCATTTATGTCTATTTTCTCCTTTCCTGATATGCATTTATATAGCATTATCATGTCACCTCTTTTCCTTCTCTCCTGTAGTGTTGGTACTGTAGATTCAGTTTATTTAGTCTTTCTTCGTAGCTTAGGTCCATTAAGCTTGGTATCCATCTTGTAGCGGCCCTTTGAACTTTTTCAATCTTGTCTATGTGCTTTTTGAGGTGAGGACTCCAGACTACTGATGCATATTCCAGGGTTGGTCTAATGAATGATGTTATTATCCTTCTTAGCATGTCTTCATTTACGTACGTGAATGCTATTCTCATATTTGCAAGCAGTGTATACATGTTCCGTACCTTCTCGCTGATGTGGTCAGCCGGAGATAGTCTGTTATTGATAATCACACCTAGGTTTTTCTCTCTTTCTGATGTGTATAGGGTTTTATTTCCTAACTTATAATCCCAATCAGGTCTTTTTCCACTTTTACCAAACTTGATTACATGACACTTGTCCACATTGAATTCCATTTGCCATGTACTACTCCATTCATGAAGTTTAATTCTTCTTGTAGCTCTTTACAAGAGTCTGTGTTAGTAATTCTCCTTTGTATTTTTGCATCATCTGCAAACATATTCAGATAGCTCTCATTTCCAGTGTTACTGTTTATATCACTTATATACACTAAAAACATGATTGGTGCCAGCACTGAACCCTGTGGTACTCCACTAGTCACTTCTTTCCATGATGAGTAGTTTCCTCTTAGTACTGTCCTCATTTCTCTTTTTATGAGAAAGTCTTGCATCCAACAAAACAGTTTGCCTCGAATTCCTCCTTGATGGCACAGTTTCCATAAAAGTCTTTGGTGTGGTACTGTGTCAAAAGCTTTCTTGAAATCTAAATAGATACTGTCCACCCATCCTTCCCTTTCCTGTATTGTGTTTGTTACTCTATCATAGTAGCTCAACAGATTAGTAACACATGATTTTCCTTTTCTGAAACCAAACTGTCTTTCTGTTATCATACTGTGTTCTTCTAGATGATTTACCCAAGCTTTTCTTATAAGTTTTTCTAATACCTTGCTTACAACACTGGTCAGTGATACTGGTCGGTAGTTGAGTGGATTTTGTCTATATCCTTTTTTGAATAAGGGGACAATATTTGCTTTTTTCCAAATCTCAGGAAGTTTACCTTGACTCAAGGATTTCTTGAAAATTAAAAATAATGGTTTACATAACTCCTTTGCACATTCTCGTATTACCCAACATGAAATTTCATCAGGACCACTTGCTTTTCCTCTGTCTAATCTACTTAACTCCTCCTGTATTACTTTTTCTGCTATTTGTATATCTGGTAGTATGCGTGGACATGCGTGTTCCACATAGTCCCTCTCAAATTTTTTTTCTTGTGTAAAAACTAATTGGAAATTCTTATTTCGTGCTTCACAAACATCTTTCTCTTGTGTATAAGTGATTCCCTCGTCCGTAATGGATTGTATTATGTCTTTTACTTTAGTTTTGCTTCTGATATAGCTGTAAAACAGCTTTGGTTGATCACTACTTTTATTTATTATATCCTCCTCAAACTGTTTTTGGGCTTCCCTCCTTATTCTTGTATAGTCGTTTCTTGCCTGTTTGTAATTATACGCCCTTTCACTATTGTGTCTGCTGTATCTATTCCACAACAAATCTCTTCTTTCTTTTGATTTTTTACATTCTGTGTTGAACCATTTCTGTATTTTCTTATCTGCTTCTTTGTGCTGTGGGATGTACTTCTGGACTCCTATTTCATAAAATTCACAAAATTTTTTATATACAGCATTTAAATCTTGTCCTCTAAGCTCATTTTCCCAATCAACTTCTAAGAAATACTTCTTTAGGTCTTCATAATTTCCCTTTTTATAGTTTAGGCTCTTTTTGTAACTATCATTGCTGTTTACTATGTCATATGCTATCCTGAAGTTATAATTTAGTACTGCATGATCGCTTTTGTCGAGTGGAGGGTGATATATTAAACTGTCAATATCATTTTCTTGCCTTGTAAATATTAGATCTAGCACTGAAGGTACATCGTCCTCTTTTTCTGGTGGTTTCCCTCACACGTTGCATTAAGAAAAACTCTTGTACGAGATCCAGGAGCTTTTGGTCCCAACAGCTTTCCTGGCTATTTATATCTAGAGTATTCCAATTTATATTTGTATTGAAGTCCCCAGTTAGTATAATTCTTTCCGATTTCTCTTCCATTTTACGTAGCAATGATCTTACACTCTGAATTGTACTCTCTGCCAGGTCTTCATATTCGTCTCTTTCCCATGTGTTTGATCTGGGTGGCATGTACAAATTGGCTACAATTACTTTACCTTCTGATGTGTCGATCTCTACTGCAATCAGTTCTACTTGTGATGGTATATCTAGTTTTATTTCCTTGACTTTTAGATTTTTCTTAGTTAATATTATAATTCCTCCTCCTTTTTTTAAATATCTGTCTCTTCTCCATATATTGTATTCCTCTAAGTTTAGTATGTCATTTGATATCCTTGGTATTAATTTTGTGTCAGTTAGGCATTTTATTTGTGGTTCATTTTCTCTGACATAATCATTCATCTCTAGTAATTTAGATACCATTCCATCCACATTTGAGTATATCAACTTTATCATCTTATTTATATACTTGTTATGACATGGTTCTACTACCTTCCTCCTTTTTCTTCCATCCTGTTTGTGTACCACTTTCGTACCTGCAATCCTATTACTTTGTAAAAAAAATTTCTTCTTCTCTTCTTCTGATCTTCCCTCATTTTTTGTTTTTGCTTCCTCCCTTTTCTCTTTCAGTAATTCCAGTTCCTCTTGTGTTAGGCATCTTTTTATCCATACATTTTTGAACTCTTTTTCCTTAAGATTCTTTGCAGTTTTTAGTATCTCTTCCACAGTGTTTACACTCTGGAAAGTCACCTTTAGAAGTCTTGTCTTGCTTTTCTCGTATTTCCCTAACCTTTTGTGTTCCTCTATGTCTACTACAGATTTCCTCTGATACTTCTTTCAGTAAGCTCATTACATTTGCCATCTCCTTTTTGTCTCTTGTGATTTTGTTTTTAACTTCTTCCTCTTCTATACCAGTGATTACTATTGATTTGTTTATCTCTACTGAATCTCTGACTAACTTTGGATTGTTTTGGATTATTCTTTTCACCTCCTTTTTAATGCTTTTTTCCTCCACCCTTGTTTCTAAGTCTTTCTTTACTTTCACCATTTCAGCATACGTGGTTTCTACATCATTTTTGTAGCTTTGCACAGCTTCATTCACTTGTGTTATCTTCTCCTCAATATCACTGCTCTGGTCAATAAGACTGCTAACTTGCCTAATTGTCTCTGTGTCATTTTTAAACTCTTCCATAACACTCTCGTGACTGACTACTGTACTTGCCATTTCACTCATTTTCTTCCTAAGTGTACTCAATTCCACTGTTAGTTCACTGATGGTTGTGTCTCTCTTATTGGCCTCCCTTCCTAGTTTTTCTATTTCTTCCTTTTGCAAGTGCATCTGCTTCTTTATTTCATCAATTTCATTTTTGAAAGCCATTTCTAGTTTGTTTACACGTTCAACCAGTCTATTGTAGGTCTCTACTTCAACCAATTCTTGGTAGAAATCATCATTTTGCTTTTTACCTTTATCCATTTTCTTTTCCAAATTTGTTTTACTGAAGTGTGTGTGTGTGTGTGTGTGTGTGTGTGTGTGTGTTCTTACCTAATTGTTCTTACCTAATTGTATCTTTACAGGAATGAGTCAAGCTCGTACTGTCCCGTGTCTTAAATCATATTTATCGTACATATCCTTAAATTTGTGAATTGTTTTGGCACACACTATTTCATTCGGTAGTGCATTCCATTGATCAATTGCTCTGTTTGGGAAACTGAATTTCCTTTCGTCTTTTATCACCTCTCTTCTTATGCAGTTTTTTGCAGTGTCCTCTTGCTGATGCTTCTCCGTATGTTAAGTAATCATTTATGTCTATTTTCTCCTTTCCTGATATGCACTTATATAGCATTATCATGTCACCTCTTTTCCTTCTCTCCTGTAGTGTTGGTAGATTCAGTTTATTTAGTCTTTCTTCGTAGCTTAGGTCCCTTAAGCTTGGTATCCATCTTGTAGCGGCCCTTTGAACTTTTTCGATCTTGTCTATATGCTTTTTGAGATGAGGACTCCAGACTACTGATGCATATTCCAGGGTTGGTCTAATGAATGATGTTATTATCCTTCTTAGCATGTCTTCATTTATGTATGTGAATGCTATTCTCATATTTGCAAGCAGTGTATACATGTTCCGTACCTTCTCGCTGATGTGTTCAGCCGGAGATAGTCTGTTATTGATAATCACACCTAGGTCTTTCTCTCTTTCTGATGTGTATAGGGTTTTATTTCCTAACTTATAATCCCAATTAGGTCTTTTTCCACTTTTACCAAACTTGATTACATAACACTTGTCCACATTGAATTCCATTTGCCATGTACTACTCCATTCATGAAGTTTATTTCATTCTTCTTGTAGCTCTTTACAAGAGTCTGTGTTAGTAATTCTCCTTTGTATTATTGCATCATCTGCAAACATATTCGATAGCTCTCATTTCCAGTGTTACTGTTTATATCATTTATATACACTAAAAACATGATTGGTGCCAGCACTGAACCCTGTGGTACTCCACTAGTCACTTCTTTCCATGATGAATAGTTTCCTCTTAGTACTGTCCTCATTTCTCTTTTTATGAGAGTCTTGCATCCAACAAAACAGTTTGCCTCGAATTCCTCCTTGATGGTACAGTTTCCATAAAAGTCTTTGGTGTGGTACTGTGTCAAAAGCTTTCTTGAAATCTAAATAGATACTGTCCACCCATCCTTCCCTTTCCTGTATTGTGTTTGTTACTCTGTCATAGTAGCTCAACAGATTAGTAACACATGATTTTCCTTTTCTGAAACGAAACTGTCTTTCTGTTATCATACTGTGTTCTTGTAGATGATTTACCCAAGCTTTTCTTATAAGTTTTTCTAATATCTTGCCTACAACACTGGTCAGTGATACTGGTTGGTAGTTGAGTGGATTTTGTCTATTTCCTTTCTTGAATAAGGGGACAACATTTGCTTTTTTCTAAATATCAGGTAGTTTACCTTGACTCAAGGATTTCTTGAAAATTAAAAATAATGGTTTACTTAACTCCTTTGCACATTCTCGTAAAACCCAGCATGAAATTTCATCAGGACCACTTGCTTTTCCTCTGTCTAATCTACTTAACTCCTCCTGTATTACTTTTTCTGCTATTTGTATATCTGGTAGTATGTGTGGACATGCGTGTTCCACATAGTCCCTCTCAAAATTTTTTTCTTCTGTAAAAACTAATTGGAAATTTTTATTTAGTGCTTCACAAATATCTTTCTCTTGTGTATAAGTGATTCCCTCGTCCGTAATGGATTGTATTATATCTTTTACTTTGGTTTTGCTTCTGATATAGCTGTAAAACAGCTTTGGTTGATCACTACTTTTATTTATTATATCCTCCTCAAACTGTTTTTGGGCTTCCCTCCTTATTCTTGTATAGTCGTTTCTTGCCTGTTTGTAATTATTATACGCCCTTTCACTATTGTGTCTTCTGTATCTATTCCACAACAAATCTCTTCTTTCTTTTGATTTTTTACATTCTGTATTGAACCATTTCTGTATTTTCTTATCTGCTTCTTTGTGCTGTGGGATGTACTTCTGGACTCCTATTTCATAAAATTCACAAAATTTTTTATATACAGCATTTAAATCTTGTCCTCTAAGCTCATTTTCCCAATCCACTTCTAAGAAATACTTCTTTAGGTCTTGATAATTTCCCTTTTTATAGTTTAGGCTCTTTTTGTAACTGTCATTGCTGTTTACTATGTCATATGCTATCCTGAAGTTATAATTTAGTACTGCATGATCGCTTTTGCCGAGTGGAGGGTGATATATTAAACTGTCAATATCATTTTCTTGCCTAGTAAATATTAGATCTAGCACTGAAGGTACATCAAGTCCTCTTTTTCTGGTGGTTTTCCTCACATGTTGCGTTAAGAAAAACTCTTGTACGAGATCCAGGAGCTTTGGGTCCCAACAGCTTTCTTGGCTATTTATATCTAGAGTATTCCAATTTATATTTGTATTGAAGTCCCCAGTTAGTATAATTCTTTCCGATTTCTCTTCCATTTTATGTAGCAATGATCTTATACTCTGAATTGTACTCTCTGCCAGGTCCTCATATTCGTCTCTTTCCCATGTGTTTGATCTGGGTGGCATGTACAAATTGGCTACAATTACTTTACCTTCAGATGTGTTGATCTCTATTGCAATCAGTTCTACTTGTGATGGTATATCTAGTTTTATTTCCTTGACTTTTAGATTTTTCTTAGTTAATATTATAATTCCTCCTCCTTTTTTTAAATATCTGTCTCTTCTCCATATATTGTATTCCTCTAAGTTTAGTATGTCATTGGATATCCTTGGTGTTAATCTTGTTTCAGTAAGGCATATTATTTGTGGTTCATTTTCTCTGACATAATCATTCATCTCTAGTAATTTAGATACCATTCCATCCACATTTGAGTACATCAACTTTATCATCATGTCCATATACTTGTCATGACATGGTTCTACTACCTTCCTCCTTTTTCTTCCATCCTGTTTGTGTACCACTTTCGTACCTGCAATCCTATTACTTTGTAAAAAAATTTCTTCTTCTTCTCTTCTGATCTTCCCTCATTTTTTGGTTTTGCTTCCTCCCTTTTCTCTTTCAGTAATTCCAGTTCCTCTTGTGTTAGGCATCTTTTTATCCATACATTTTTAAACTCCTCTTTTTCCATAAGATTCTTTGCATTTTTTAGTATCTCTTCCACAGTGTTTACACTCTGGAAAGTCACCTTTAGAGGTCTTGTCTTGCTTTTCTCGTATTTCCCTAACCTTTTGTGTTCCTCTGTCTTTACTACAGATTTCCTTTGATACCTCTTTCAGTAAGCTCATTACATTTGCCATCTCCTTTTTGTCTCTTGTGATCTTGTTTTTAACTTCTTCCTCTTCTATACCAGTGATTACTATTGAATTGTTTATCTCTACTGAATCTCTGACTAACTTTGGATTGTTTTGGATTATTCTTTTCACTTCCTTTTTAATGCATTTTTCCTCCACCCTTGTTTCTAAGTCTTTCTTTACTTTCATCATTTCAGCATACGTGGTTTCTACATCATTTTTGTAGCTTTGCACAGCTTCATTCACCTGTGTTATCTTCTCCTCAATATCACTGCTCTGGTCCATAAAACTGCTTGCTTGCCTAATTGTCTCTGTCATTTTTGAACTCTTCCATAACACTCTCGTGATTGACTACTGTACTTGCCATTTCACTCACTTTCTTCCTAAGCTTACTCAATGGGGTGCTTTGGAGCCGCCATTGAAGTGGTCGAGCCTGCCACTGACAGTGAACAGTCGCATTCTCATGAATCATTAATAATATATCTTTGTGTGGACTTATGATTCAAATTAATGTTTGTAATGTGTAGAGGAATTATTTTTTTCTCAAATAATTGAGAAGAAATGACGGCAAACTACTTATTATTTTCATAGTAATACTTAAAAAATATTCATCCAGCTAGACTAGCATCAAATGAACTCCAAGATCCTCATTTATTTTGCATTAGTAGTCTTTTATTGTACTGAAAGAGGTGGAGTTACATTACTCACTATTGGCTGGAACGAAATACTTTGTAATTGCCCTCTTCAAGTCGATTACTAGCCAATATAAGTAAAAAATCGGTACGACGCTCGTAACATCCCAAATATCCAAGTGGCGCATGCACATTGAAGGTACAGTCCCAGGGACAAGATAGACTCTGCTTTTGTTTACTAATATTGCGGTACCCAAGATTTTGTAATATTCACATTTGAGGACATCAAGATAATTTCAGAAAGGCTGTCTTAGATAAATATTTTTACAGATCAGCTTCTAACTAACTGCTCTATGCTGCGAGATATTACCAAATTCTTCTGTTACTGTGCTTTCATTTCACCAAAGATTTTGTGTGCATGTGGGACAAGGGGGATGTTGTTGATAGTGAGGTGTCAGTTATGACTGTGTTCTACCATAAAAGAGGCCATTCTGAGTCTTTTTGTAGTACACCAGTTATGAAATGTGTGTGGGAGTGTTAAGTCATCTGGGTAGGAAGTAGTGTGTACTTTGGTGGTGAAAGTGAAAAGCACATATTTATATATATATATATATATATATATATATATATATATATATATATATATATATATATACATATATTTTTCTATATATACTTATTATAGAGAATATATTCTATTCTGGATTGATTAGCCACTTTGAGAAATATATACATACTGCATATGACACTATATTATCCAAATTGTTTATTTTGTAATTTCATCATTCAAAATCTGAGGAAATTGATGGCCACTCCTATTAATGCACAGGGTAACACAACAGTACGATCCTGACATCTCAGATTCTCAGCGTGCGTCCTCTCGACTTCAGTCCAGCCTTCCGACCTCTCTCAGAGCTGGCAAAAAATGACTGTTGACCGTTCCTGGATTTGGGACGGTTTGTCGAAATCGTTGACTGAAGGCGAATTTAGCCACTAATAAATTTAAGTTAGTAAATCGTCTCAGAGGAGGAAAACATGACTTTCCTCATTGAAACCATATATTAAGAGATACAAATCTACTCATTTCTAAAGAATTAACATAGAAAACATTAAATTATAAGGGATGAATGAGCTGACTAGTTGCTAGACTTGCCAGATTAGAATATTTTTACCTTTTTGTATGACTCATACAAATGAATAAACTCTTGTTGTGTGTATTCATTGGAGAGTGTAAGTGGTTTTGTAAGTAGGAATGACATTAATCCTATCACAAGTGCATACAAACAAATGCAGCATATGTTTCATGAGCATGCGTGTCCTACGACGTCTGTGGCAGGCTCGACCATGACGATTGTCATTTGTCTTCCACCCCATAAAGTACCCCATTCCACTGTTAGTTCACTGATGGTTGTGTCTTTCTTATTGGTCTCCCTTCCTAGTTTTTCTATCTCTTCCTTTTGCAAGTGCATCTGCTTCTTTATTTCATCAATTTCATTTTTGAAAGCCATTTCTAGTTTGTGTACACGTTCAACCAGTCTATTGTGAGTCTCCACTTCAACCAATTCTTGGTAGAAATCATCATTTTGCTTCTTACTTTTATCCCTTTTCTTTTCCAAATTTGTTTTACTGAAGTATGTATCCATTTTGTAATACTAAATGAACAGAGTATGTACTTACGGAGTATGTATACTTTCCCCATGTTGCTGTAGTCTAAACAAACCCAGCTGACTCAGCGCATTTTTTTTTTCCTCGTGGTTCTTTGTTTTGTTGAACCAGTCTTGTTTAAACTTTTTTTTTTTTTCTTTTAATATGAAAAATCATTTAGTCTAACCTGGTACAGAGCTTGACTCATTCCAAGATACTATTTTAGGTAATACAACTGGCCGTGTTGTTTCGGTACGGAGCGCCGATGTGTGTGTGTGTGTGTGTGTGTGTGTGTGTGTGTGTGTGTGTGGATAAGGCAATTTCGGAATCTTATATCACTGGTTTTTCCAGCAAAAAAGAATCTTAGTTACAAGAGGATAATTATCACGTTATTTTTATCCTGTAGGAACAACAAGGATACGGAAGTGAAATTACTCCTCTAGATATTGTGCCTCCTGTAAGAACCAGCGTAATTTATGGCAGGGAGTTTATGATGCTTGTTTGTTTATCTCGGTCGAGCATTGTAGCTTACGTCGTCTTCAGTACTCTTCCTACAGTAAACAAGAAGGAGCACCCACAGAGCGTCACCCACACCCACAAATTGGTCTAAGGGCCCAACACTAGACTTTGCCCTGGGAAGCTGACTGCCTACCCATTACTCTAAAAATCGATTGACTACATTCATGTCTGGCCCTGAACTCTTCCACTAAGTTTGGACCTTGCCCTTTCACCTCTCCGTTTGACCTTTTCCTCTGACTGATTATTGTCAAAACCAATCCCTTTTTGCTTGGTACTTATCCTGAACCCTTCCTCAAAGTTTGGTCAAAATTGCATAAATAAATATCTAAGCTCCTTTGCCCTGTGACCTTGATCTCTAACGTATAATTAACAAACAACAATAGATCAACCTTTTGTTCATCCTCAACACGTCCATCATGTTGGTCCAAATCACATCAGTTGTTTTAATTATATTGTTCACCCACAGAAACACGGATCAGACTTTGACTTTGTCCAGTGACCTTGACCTTTAAGTGATTCTGGAAATCGAACCCCATTCATTCTTCCTGACGTTCAACCCTTTCACCACGTCAAGTCGAACAGGAGAAAAGCTGCTCAAGTTGATCTTGTTAGGTCAAACTTTGCTTTAGCCCCGTGAACCTTGACTTTGGACCTACGAGTATTGGCTGAAAAAAAGCAATAAGTCAATCCCCCGGGTGACCCTTAACCCTTCCACCAAGTTTGGTTTTAAAAAATATGATGAAAACTAAGTTATTTTGTTCACACACACACACACACACACACACACACACACAAGCCTGGGCACAGAAAACCCACCCTCACATTACGAGCGCGGGTGTAAAAATAGGGTCACGAGTCCCTGCTGTTCCCATAGAAATAAAAATGAAATGAGGTATAATTGCTCGTCACCAGGGGAAGCACAGCATCTCCTTTTACCTGTGGAGATTACGCAGCTTCTCTGGTACTGTATTATCACTGAGATTTGTTGTGGCTTCGATCACTGTGTGCTTGTTGTGTCGTTGTGGGATGGTGTTAGTGCAGGCGTGGAGTAGAGTGGTGATAATGTGGTGTGGTGTGTTGATTTTTTTTTTTTTTTCATGCGAGGAAGAAGGAACCAAAGGCCATGATTGATTGATTGATTGTAGTAGAAACTGGCGGCGCAACTGCTAAGGTCATATGCCGCCGGACAACAAGCTAAAACACATGGCAAATAAATTGTGCATAGTTAATAACTTTTTCTAGAAATAATACACTGAAAATAATAAAAGAATAGTTAAAAGAGAAAACAATTGCTTATAAAAGTGGAAGGAGGCCCGCCTCCTGAAGAAAACCAAAAACATCAGTAAAAACGCTATGGACTCCACCAAGCATCGAGGAGAGACAGTAGGTGCCATCTACCCCTCTATGCCTATGGAGGAATCTCCGACGCAGGTCCCCCAAGCTTGGACACTCGACCAGCAAGTGACGGACAGTAAGGGGAACAAAGCAATCATCACAGTACGGTTGAGTCTCGCCACTCATCAGGAACCCATGTGTAAGCCGAGAGTGCCCAATGCGAAGCCTAGCAAGAGCTACCTAAAATCGCCGAGGCATAGAACGGAGAACCCTTGGCACAACCACTCTCTGGAAGACCTCTTTCAGCTTATTATGAGCAACACCATCCCAGCTTCTCTGCCAACACACATGCATTCTGTCCCTCAAGTAAGGTGTTAGATCAGATGCAGGAAGCGGATATTCTGTTGGGGGCTGTTGAGTAGCCGCAGCCTTGGCCAATGTATCCGCAGTCTCATTGCCCACCACACCAACATGTGCGGGAACCCAGCAAAATTCCACTCTCTTCCCCCGATGACGAATGAGGAACAGCCACTCCAAAATAGCTAAAACTAAGGGATGGGAAGAGTTAAAAGAGTCCAGGGCCAAAAGCGTCCCTTGAGAGTCGCTAAAAATAGTAAAATAATTGTCAGGATGAACAAACACCAACTTCAAGGCTAAAATGATGGCTGACAATTCTGCAGTAAAAACTGAGGCAACCAAAGGAAGACTATCTCCATGGCTAAAATTGGGAAATATCACTCCAAAACCAACACCTGATGCGGATTTAGAGCCATCAGTATACACAGGCACAGAACCACCATGACTAGAAGAATGTTCTAAAAATAACCTTAAAAGACCCTGAGGAGCAACAAAATCCTTTGAACCAGCAATAGGCCTGCAGAAAGTTACCTTGGGCAATATCCAAGGCGCAACTCTCGGGATCCGAACAGGACTGACAAGTACTGCCGACAAACCAAACCCCTCCATTATATCCTGAACCCCATAGCCAAATGGACGAGGCATGCGAGGGTGTCTACTATAACACAAAAGACAAGACTGTTTCGTCACACCCTCACAGACAAGTGAGTCTGGAAGGCGACGAATCCGGAGCCAGCACCGTACTGCAACAGACTGACGCAGTAGATCTAAGGGAGGCACACCAGCTTCCACCAATAAGCTGGGAATTGGAGAGGACCGAAAAGCCCCAGTTGCAAGGTGAAGACCAGTATGATAGAGAGCATCTAGAGTTTTTAGTTTTGATTCTGTGGAAGGAATATACCTCACAGCCATATGACAGCTTAGAGGTTACAAATACCTGAAACAAATGCAAGAGTGTCCTTCAATCAGCACCCCAAGAGGTATGGGACAGAACCCTCAATAGATTGACAGCCTTCATACATGATGTTTTAAGATTTGCCAAATGTGAGACCCATGTCAAACGACAATCAAAAGTCAGGCCCAAGAATTTCGTCTCTGTCACACAACGGAGTCTCCTGCCACAAAGCTGGAAATCAGGGTCCGGGTGTACCCCTCTCATCCTACAGAAGTGCATAGCCACAGTCTTTGAAGGGGAAAACTGGAAACCCTTGGAAGTGGCCCAGGCAGAAATCTTGTCCAAGGCAAGTTGCATCCGCCGCTCAATAGCAGACATACGGGAGCCAGAAAACCATATAGCTAAGTCATCCACATAAAGGGATGAGGATACCCCAGCAGGCACAGTGTCAATGATACCATTAATGGTCACTGCAAACAGGGAAACACTTATGACACTCCCCTGTGGGACACCTTCCTCCTGGCACAGTGGCGCAGAAAGGGTAGAACCCACACAGACTCGAAATACACGATCAGTCAAGAAGTCTCCAAGCAACACAGGCAGGCGACCACGTAAACCAAAGGTATGAAGTTGTTGGAGGATGCCATGGCGCCAGGCAGTGTCATAAGCCTTCTCAAGGTCAAAAAACACAGCCACAAGATGTTGCTTGGAGGCAAAAGCTTCACAGATTGACGCCTCGAGCCTGATAAGGTTGTCTGAAGTACACCGTAATTTACGGAAACCACTCTGCGATGGAGAGAGAAAGCAACCCTTCTCCAGAAACCACATAAGCCTGACATTGACTATCTTTTCGAACAGCCTGCACACACATCATGTTAAAGTGATAGGGCGATAGTTGGAGACTTGGGAATGGTCTTTACCAGGCCTGGGAAAGGGGAGGACAATACCCAACTTCCAACTCCTTGGAATAGAGCCCTCACTCCAAACCCTGTTAAAAAGGTCCAATAAAAACTGAAGTGAATCAGACGGAAGATGACGCAGCATATTGTATGGAATATCGTCAGGCCCAGGAGCAGTGTCACAACACTCTGAAAGGGCAGCACGTAGCTCACGGAGGCTGAAATCTAAATTATACAGCTCTCCACCACGAGAGCGAAAGTCAAGACCCAGCCTCTCCTGATTCCTACAAAAGGTGACAAATGGCTGAGAAGGATCCTTTGTGGAGACAGCGTAAAACTGATCTGCAAAAGCAGAGGCTACTGCATCTGGTGCAGACACAAGTTCTCCATGAAGGCGCAACACCGGAGGGGAGGGGGGCGAGAACCTACCAGAATTCTTTCACACCTTTTTCCACACCATAGACATTGAAGTTGAAGATGTAATTGTAGATACATACGACCTCCACGAGTTATGGCGAGCATTCTTCATGACCCATCTATAGTGAGCACGTGCTTTGCGAAACTGTATGTTTAGAAAAACAACATTACGATTGGCAAAATACCGACGAGCAGCTGCTTTGTAAGTTCCCTTTGCTATGGAGCAGTCATCATTCCACCATGGCACAGGTCTCCGGCAAAAAACACCAGAAGTCCGTGGGACAGAATGAACCCCTGCTGAGAAAATGGTCTTAGTAAAATAACATTCGGCATCATCGATAGTTGAAAAATCAGTAACCCTGTTGGCAAATACACATAGTTCCTCAAAGAGAGACCAATCAGCCCTGTCCAGACAGCAGCGTGGCAGACGGGCTACAGGAACAGAGCGAGTAGGCTGGACCACTACAGGATAATGGTCACTACCATGTAGACCATCCAAAACCTCCCAAGAAAAATCAAGGGCACAGTCAGAGGAGGAGATGGTAAGGTCAATGACAGAATACGTGCCAGTCTGAACATGAAAATGGGTCAGCCTTCCATCATTTACGACAACCAAATCTAAATCCCCAACCAAAGAGGCAAGAAGATCACCCCGGGGATTTGAAAGTGAGTCACCCCACAAAGGATGGCGGCCATTAAGGTCACCAAAGAGTAGGAAAGGGGGTGGAAGTTGGCTGATAACGGTTTCTAGATCAGCACGTATAACAGGAACAGAAGGTGGAAGGTACAGACAACAGATGGTATAGCACCTCCCAACATGCATCTGTACTGCTAGAACTTGAAAGGGCGACTGAATCTCAAAGGAAATAAAGGGGACATCAGAACGGCACTAAATTGCACATCCACCGCTGTGACCACCAGGAGGAGATGCATGGAAGGCCTTATACCCCCTAGTGGAAGGGAACTGTCTGTCCCCCACCATTGTCTCCTGAAGACACACACATAGTGGGTTATGAGCAGAGAGTAATAACTGCAATTCCTCCCAATTTGCCATGGCACCTCTACAGTTCCACTGAAAACAGATTGGTACCGATTGAGGCATAGTGATTAGTATTATATATTATGAACTTATAAACACCAAAGCTATGTAGCAACCTCGTTGGGAAGGGAGTGAAAGCCCTTCTTCCTAGGCATGGAGCTCTGCCTCACCAACTGAGAAGACAATAAAGATTTATTGTTTCCATGGGTGCAAGTACCCTTACCCTGAGACATGTCCCGCCCATTGCCAGAATGAGTCCGAAGCACAGAGACCTTCTTGGAAGACCCATGTGCCCTGTCCGCACACCAATGTGAGGGTTCAGCTGGCACCTCGGGGCCAACCGAATCCCCCCCAACCAAATCAACCAAAGATTGGCCGCTGGGTGACAGATCAGAGAGAACAAGCGACTGAGCTCTATGAGTATCTAAAGACCCAGGCCCCATCACACCTGAGGAAGAGGCAGGGACGGGAATCCTTGAAGGGCCATCATGAACACCCACAGAATTAGACGCCACCACTGGCTGGGTTGTCGAGCAAAGAGCCCCCTCAGAATCCTCATGCGGTACAGAAGTTTGAACCTTAGGAGGGAAGTCACCCAAAAACTCCTCACTCCTCACCCGTTTGAAGTTGGCAGATGCAACCTCCATCTCTGTACCAGAACCTAAAGCATTAGAAACTGTAGTGCCACACTGTAACGAAGAGTGAACAACAGTAGCAGAGCAGGCAGATGGTACAGGAGCAGCAGTCGGTACGGGAGTAGCTGCCGATACAGGAGTATGAGAGACACTGTTTTTTTTGGATATGTCAGGACAAGGGTGCACAGAAAAGGCATCGGGAGTTTTGGATGTATCAAAGCAAGGTGTAACATCGACACGGGTGATTGTCACAGAAGGAACCAGGATAGGGGAGGCACTCCCAGACGCTGGAAGAACCACTGCAGAGTGGACACCTCCAGAGACAGGAGGCACCTCCCTGGAGGAAGCACAGATGCTTCCAGGCTGCACTCCCTCAGTGGAACCCCCTGGCCGAGAAGACCGGGAAGTAAAACCCCGAGAATTTGATGGGGCATTGTGTGATGGCAGGGGCACCTGCCAGGTAGCTTTATGACGAGACAACATAGCAGCAAATGTAACCCCAGGGTGAAGGAACCGCTCCCTTACCCTGGCCTTTGCCTCAGAAAAGGAAATTCTCTCCTTCATTCGGACAGAAATAATATCATATTCATACTTGTATACCTCGCAATCCCTTGAGGAGGCTGCATGTGCTCCTCCACAGTTCAAACACAGAGGGTTGAGAACAATCATCCATACCATGAGAAATTGCACCACAATTTCCACAAACCTCAGGAAGGCCAGACGCTTCCCACCCGCAAGAACGACGAACATGACCAAACCTTTGACAATAATAGCACCTTCTGGGTCGGGGAACATAAGCTTTAACCTTAAGCTTCCACCATGCAGCGGTGATGACATTTGGCAAATTAAGACGATCAAATGTCAAGATAAGAGTGGGCGTGGGGATTAAAATCCCATCAACTTTCTTCATTATTCTTTGTACTGCTACAACTCCCTGAGGAGCCAGCCCCTTTAAGAGGGAAGAATCAGAATATGAGATCAAGTCACGAGAATACACAACCCCTAGGGACTGATTTAGGACCAAGTGACGAGAGGCAGATAAAGGATAACCTGCGACCATAGTTAGGGACTGGATGGGTGAACTCTCCTCTTCATTCCTGGCTTCTAGCAATAGAGAACCATCACCCTGCAAAGAGACCTTGGGGGTAAATCCACATGCTGTAACTCGACCACTGTGAATCTGAAAACAATTCAGGTTCCAGAAGGAAGTACCATTATCCATTTTAAGGACTATGTATTCTGTGTAAGAGTTATAAACAAAAACACCAGGTAACACCTCGATGGGAAGGGCATCTTCATTCGCAGTTTTGGCAGATGACCCTGGGGGTACAGGGTCATCGGCCAGAGAGTGACCAGGTGATGCCAACTCGTGCAGCTGGTCACCGACCACACGAATGGTTAAAGAAGTTAGGGATGTATCTATATATACATTCTTGAGACAAAATGGCACCAGGAGCCAAGGAAAAACGCCTACCAGGGAGTGAGGGGACCGAGCACAGTCTGATGGGAGCGGGGTACCTCATCCCCAGAGGGTGTCCCCAAAAGGACACCCCGTGATGCGAAAGTTTGCTCCCACCAGTGCAAAGACCCCCTTCCCCAACACCCCCCAGCCCAGACACCCAACCAACCAACTCAGGACAGCACCACAGCGATCCTTCTGGATTGCAGCACCGATGACCCATACGGGTAACCTACGTTTTGGGCAGCGCTTAGTCAGACCCCTCACCCACAACCCTACCCGCATGGGAGACCCTGCCGGATGTCGTTACATCCACGGGCAGGCTTGTGGGATCACAGGGGCATGCAAGCCCCCCCACCACGTCAAGGTGGCTGCCCATGGGGGGGAATTTGTTTTGCAAATAAAAAGGTAAATCAATGTATAAAATTGTATGCGAAAGAATAGACAAAAACTTCTCGTACGCCTTACCTCACAGAGCGTTCGGTGAAGACTGAGGTGGAGCTAGTGTTGTCCCTCATTTAAATTCCTACGTTTTCTATCTTCAGGGTACGGGGATAACTCCATCCCCCATCCCTTTCTCTGGCCTGTCTCTTTTTAGGAACTAAAAAACAGAGGAGGGGGTCCCTAGTCCCCTCACCCCGCCCCTTTTAGTCGCCTTTTACGACACGCAGGGAATACAGTGGCAGTATTCTTCCTAACACAACCTGGCCGCAGAGTAGTAGTACCACCCCATAATGCGGCCAGGTTGTGTCCCCCCCGCCACAGGGGGGAAGCAGCCTAGGTATATAGATAGATAGATAGACGTTTTCTATGAGTTTCGTTTTCTGTAATGGGTTTTAAAAGATAAGCATAATAAAAATAAAACCATTATTCATTTATAAACAGCGACTAATCACTCTGTGCATAATTTTCGAAAAGCAACAAAACATGTAGGCTGGAAATGACAATCGTAGCTCGAGATTTCTCTAGGATGGTAATTAACCTTGAAGTACTACACAAATATTCAGTTGATACAGGTGTACATCATGTCATTAAGTTACAAGAAAAAGTGTAGTAAAAAAAAAATCTTTTGTTGCATAAGCACTCTGTACCTTTTACAACAATAAATAATCAATCAACATGACGGAGTCAGACAATCTCAACCCTAGGACAGAACTATAAACACGGTCCAAGGAATTCAAAACACTCTGGCTGCAGAAACCATTGTACAGGTATGTGCATCATTCTATAATGACAAAAATAAAAAATGTAACAGGAAAAAAAAAAAAAAAAACTTTTGAACAATGCACATGAAAATGACCGAAAGCGTACCAAAAGGATAGGAAAGATCACTACTGGAAGAAACTGACGTACTTTTTTTTTTTTTTAACTGTATTGGTGTCATAAAAAAATTGTGTATGTGCTCTGTATACCCTTACAACAATGAACATTTCAATCAGTCAACACTCACTGGTAAGTCACTTTAACCAGCTATTGTAACGAGCATTGTTTGCAAACTTTCGTGGAAATAATGAGGCAATAATAAATCATGTTGCAGGTCGAACAGATTCATCAGTAATGAACAGCAAGGCTTCGTATCACACAGATCTACAGCTCTGCACTTACTAAGAGTGATGGACACATGGATGTGATATGTTTGGACTTTATGAAGGCCTTGGACAATTTTCCACATAACCTTCCTTTTAAGATTGAAAGCTTTAGAATAAAAGAAGAGCTTTTTCAGTTGATTACATAATTTTTGACAGGCAGAATGCAGAGAGTTCTTGTAAATGATGCATATTCTAAATGGAAACCATTGATCAGTGGAAAAAGTTGCTCCATTTCTATGAAAGGCAGCATAAATATCGCAGTCAACTACCGACCTGCATCACTGACAAGCATAGCAGTTAGGCTTATGGAGACACTAGAAAGTGATGCAGCACCCATAATTAGAAACAATGGTATATATAATTATATGATTTCTGGAGCAAGAGGATCTGTCTTGTTAATCTGCTTATTTACCTGGCTGAAGTAATTAAAGCAATGGACGGGAGAATGAGTAGATGTCAACTACCTAGACTGTCTTTGATAGAGTACATCACATAACATGGCGGCATTTAGCGCCGCAGAGGCCCCGAGCCAGCAAATGGTGGAGGCCTCTACCCTCTTGTTTGTAAGTTTGTATTACAAAACACTGTGGTAATGCATTACGTTTTTTACTTAATCAGCGATCCGTATGAACAGACTCAATGTGGTTCATGCTATGAACACGTAATTTCATGCATGCAGCTTTTACTGTGGGTTTGTGATATGACATACAAAACAATCATTACACTGCTAGAACAACATAATTTTACACATTTCGTATCAACTTGTACTTTATACAGATTTACCTACATGGAGAAAGTTTGTAGCGCAAGTCTTTGAACAATCTTAATTGTTAAAGCTTTTTTTTTTTCTTATTATTTTTGAGGACCACTGATACCCAATGAACTTAATTTGATATGTACAGAATAGCTGACAATCATGCAGTGCTAAAGTCAAATAGTATCACATCAACAACATATCCAGGCAGTTACCAAAAAGTTACATCACTGTCCACGAGCAACAGCCGATCATGAACAGTTCTACCCTGCCTAAATCAAAACTGGTGTTCAGAGAGTCCATCAAAGCCAATGTTCGTTTACAGCACTGGTGATGTTTCTCTCTTCAGTGTCTGACAAATATGGTAGAAGGAAATAACCATGCTAGGGCAAAACTATAAGGTAGCTCAGTGTTGAATCCATCAGGTACAGTACATACGGTATTAGTGTTTACAGCCAGCACAGCGAATCTCGTATCGACATCAACTGGCAACAACGGCTTCTTGCTCAGAATAATGACAAAAACCTGAAATAGATCAGGAGAGGTAACGTCCTATGCTATAACATACCCTGATACACTGAATATAATCACCAGTGATTTTCCACGGATATGGAAGTTGTGGAGTGGATATGGAAGTTGTGTAGATTGGCTTGGGAAGAGGGAAGGGTTCCAGAGGACTGGAAATCAGGTATAATTGTTCTTCTGTACAAAGGAAAAGGGGAGAGAGAAGTATGTGGTAACCATAGGGGTATTTGCCTACTTAGTGTGACTGGTAAAATATATGGTAGAATACTCATTGACAGGGTTAGGCATATGACAGAGGAGCTAGTTGGAGAAGAACAAGGGGGATTTAGGAAGGGAAAAGGGTGTGTAGATCAGATATTTGTTCTAAGATGTTTAGTGGAGAAGTATCTAGAGAAGGGAAGGAAAGTGTATGCTGCCTTCATGGACTTGGAGAAAGCTTATGACAGAATAGATAGGCAAGGTATGTGGAAGGTATTAAGAATATATGGAGTGGAGGGGAAATTGTTGAGTGCTGTGAAGAGTATGTACGAGGGAGCTAGGGCTACGGTGCGAGTGGATGGTGAGCTGAGTGAGTTCTTTGTTCTCAATGTGGGACTGAAACAGGGGTGTGTGATGTCTCCATGGCTGTTTAATATATATATGGATGGGGTTGTAAAGGAGATGCAAGGTAGGGCAGTGGATGTGGGCCTGGCCCTAATGAATAAGGGTGAGATTTGGAAGCTTCCTGTGTTGCTGTTTGCTGATGATACAGTATTGTTGAGTGAAGATGAATGGGAGTTGCAAGGTTTGGTGAATGAATTTGGGACAGTGTGTAGGACGAGGAAGCTGAAAGTTAATGTAAACAAAAATAAGGTTATGGTGTTTGAGAGGAATGAAGTCACAAAGTGTGCAGTGAGGTTGGATGGTGAGGATATGGAGAATGTGAGTGCATTCAAGTACTTGGGTAGTGTGATGAGTAAGGATGGAAGTTTGGGGGATGAAGTACGTGAAAGGGTACAGCAGGGAAGGAAGGTTGTTGGTACACTGAAAGCAGTGATGAGAAATAGGGAGGTGAGTAAGGAAGTTAAGAAGTCACTGCATGATGGTATTGTGATCCCTACCCTGACGTATGGAAGCGAGGCGTGGACCTCGCAAGAGGGGAACAAGTCAAGAGTGAGAGCAGTGGAAATGAGTTACTTGAGAGGAGCATGTGGAGTGACGTGGAGGGACAGGTTGACAAATGAAGAAGTGAAGGAACGTTGTGGGGTAGATGTGGATGTGATTGAGAAGATTAGGGGAAATACACTGAGGTGGTTTGGACATGTGGAGAGAATGGAGAATGAAAGACTGACTAAGAGGGTGTATGTAGGTGAGGTGGAGGGAGGGAGAGGGAGGGGTAGACTGAGGATGAGGTGGAGGGATGGAGTTGAGAGGCATATGAGGGAGTGGGGGATGAGTTGGGGGGAGGGTAGTCAAATGGTGGGTGACAGAGTGACTTCGAGGCGTTTTGTCTGCGGCCACCCTTTGCGGGATTAGGGCGTCGGGCTATAGATAGATAGATAGATTTTCCACGGGTACAATCTCCCTATCAAGTCACTGCTGTCCAACTTCTGGGGACCAACTGTTAGTGCACCTGCGTTCTTGTGTCTCGTGTATGCATGATATAGCTTAGAGGAAGACTGAATTTTGTTAAGTACTTCATATTCAATTGCAAAAATGTATAACAGTGGTTGTGGTACCTTTTCTGACGGGAGATATGGTATGTTAGCCAGAGCCTGTGAAGGTTCTGCAGAACTACCGTGAATTCTTCAGCCCGTGTACCAATGCCGAACAGTTTTTAAGTGCTGTAGGAGGAGATTAGTTTAATAAGTTTTTTTTTTTTTCTATTTTCAACACTTTATCAATTTGGTTAACCTGACTGACTGTTTTATATATAGATAGATAGATAGATAGACAGATAGATAGATTGATAGATATTCGTACAAGACGGAGGTGGTGGTGATGGAGCTCTGGTTTCCTTGTTCACTGCAATGTGCTTAGATGATATGACCATGACACCACTGTGCAATCATCTTAGGAATTATTAGTTTTAAGGAAATAACAATATTAGATACACGGAAGTAGTCTCTGTAGTGGATAAGTGAACAAATGGAATGACCTGTCATCATACATAGTGCAGTTAAATACTGTATGGGTATGATTTTAAAAAGAAACTTAACAGAGAATGCAGAGACAGGCACAGATACATACGGGTAACTACAGTATAAAGAGTCCAATAAATGTCACTCCAAACTTCATCACTAAAACAGCTATCAACCTGTAAACCGTAATCTTAAATGGGCTGGAGACACAGGTTGAAACCCACTTGGAGAAGAACGCTGTTAGTAGCATCTGAGTATCTGTGAATATAATTGTATGTCATGTTCTGCTAGGGGTATACAACTTAGTCCACAACACAGCCTGGTTTGCCGTGGACATACCTGTGGATTTGTGCAACCCATTACTTTTGAACTCAGCCTTATTATAGCCTGACTGACTGACTGATATGGCGTCATTAACCAGGTGAATTCAGGCTGAAGAGAACATCAATCAAATCACATAAAAAAAAAAAAAACATGATGAAAAAAAAAGAAAAAGTCTGGGGTGAAACTTAAAATTCAGATAATGCTTTCAACTGGAACCTTTTAATCCCATTTCTTGATGGGAGTTTATGGAGTCACACACAAACAGAGAACACTAACAAATTTGCTCCAATGACAATGGAAGACAGAGGTGAACCCCACCTCCGCAAAAGAGGGGGGTGGGGTGAAAAGCACACAAGGAGAGATGACCCCCCGAAAACATGGTGCCCGTGAAACAAAAGGAGAGCCATGACACTCTCCAAACACAAGGTGCCACATACGCCATGGACAGACATGACCTCACAAAAACCATGATGCCAGATACAGCAGTCAAATGTGCAAGTTGGGGGAATAACGTGACGGGTGAAGCGTACCCTCCTACGGAGGTGATCCATTTTCCACTAAAAACCAGAAGCAGTCAGTGAATACAAAATAGTCAACATCAGGAAGGTGTCACCAGTGAGGCTAACACCACAAGTAGCAAACAAAATTCAAGAAGTTGTCACAAGTGAGCTAAATCTGTAAGTAGTAACTAAGGGGGACAAAATGTCAAGATCAGTGGTCATGAAAAGTTTGGGATTCACCCCGATCCAGAAAAGCTGGATTTCCATCTGATCCAGTGACACCTGGCTCTGAAAGCAAGACCTGGGGTAAAAGAAAATATCTGATCCTTAATACCACTTACACCCAACAAAATATATTCACCAGGAAACAAATGAAAGTCTATATTGAGGGTCTTGCCCTCAACTTGGACAGGAACATTCCTAACGCAGGAAACCACTTGATACACCTCTTGGCTGAAGGGAAAGTATCGCGGTATGGGCGGCTCTACAACATCCACCTTCAGGCCAAGTCTCCTGGCCTCATTTATTGGTAGTAAATTGAAGTAGGCACCAGTATCGATCTTCACATCTCGAAACACTTTATCATTAATTTGGACTGTTTTCCTAAACCGACGGATACTAAATTCGGGTTTCACCTCCGGCACCCTGAAGGTCAACACTAGGCAAGACTCAGAGGTGTTCAGACTACACCTGCACGACTTTAAAAAACTCATTCCTAAAATTGCATAGGGCGCATCAACCCGACCGTCTGCCATCAGATCCATAACAACATTCACTGGCCCGCTCACCGATTGCAACAATATTTTCACATTTTTCTTGCATGGAATTTCGCCAAATTTTTTGTCCAAGGGATAAAAGGCGTCCACTAAACCATAGTGTTGAATAGCCTTAACTGTGATCAGACTGACCTCAGCCCCTGTGTCTATTATGAAAGGTATGCACACATTTTGAATCTTGATATCAACACTGAGTTTGGGTTTCCCTGTCAAATTTGTCCAAGTTAGAGGAACACTCTAGCATGACATCATGAATTCAATGTGAAATGCGGAATATAGTAATTTGTTTTATAAATAATCAGGTAAATCAATTGTTGAACATAGAGGATGGAAGTAATGCGAGTATAAGTGGCTGGGGAATGGCTGGGAGGAGGAGGGAGGTGAGAAGACAGGAAGAAATTAGTAGGATAGAAGTTGTGGAAGCAATGAAGTTAAATCGGGGAAAGACCCAGGAATTGATGGAGTGTGTGGTGAAATGCTGAAGCATGGGGGAGAGAGAGTAGTAGAATGGATGTGGAAGATGTGCAGATTGGCCTGGGAGGAAGGTAGAGTCCCGGAGGATTGGAAGTCAGGTATAATTATTCCCTTGTACAAAGGAAAAGGGGAAAAAGTGTGTGGTAATCATAGGGGCATTTGTCTTCTTAGTATAATAGGAAAAGTGTATGGTAGGATACTTATTGACAGAGTTAGAGAAAGAACAGAGAAATTAGTTGGAGAAGAACAGGGAGGCTTTAGGAAGGGAAGAGGTTGTGTAGATCAGATATTCATTCTTAGATCTTGAGTGGAAAAGTTTCTAAAGAAGGGAACGAAGTTGTATGCGACTTTTTCATGGATTTGGAGAAAGCATATGACAGGGTGGATAGACAAGGATTGTGGAAAGTGTTAAGAATATATGGAGTAGATGGGAAGTTGTTGAATGCTGTGAAGAGTATGTACAATGGTGCGAAGGCTGCAGTGCGTGTGGATGGTGAACTAAGTGAATTTTTCTCTTTGAAAGTTGGGTTGAAACAGCGATGTGTCATGTCTCCATGGTTGTTCAATCTGTACACTGATGGGGTAATAAAAGAGGTACAAGGTAGGGTAGTGGATGTTGAGTGGCCCTAGTGAGAGAGGATAGTGTTTCCAAACTCCCTGTACTGTTGTTTGCAGATGATACTGTGTTGTTGAGTGAAGACGAAGGGGAGCTGCAAGGCTTGGTGGATGAGTTTAGGAGTGTGTGTAAGAAACGGAATTTAAAGGTGAATGTAGGGAACAGTAAAGTGATGGTCGTTGAGAGAGGTGAAGTCAGTGAATGTACAGCAAGGTTGGATGATGAGGAATTGGAAAATGTAAGTACGTTTAAGTACTTGGGTAATGTGATGAGTAAGGATGGAGGTTTGGAGGGTGAAGTGCTTGAAAGGGTACAGCAGGGAAGAAAGGTTGCTGGTTCTTTGAAAGCAGTGATAAGAAACAGGGAAGTGAGCATGGAAGTGAAAAAGTTACTACATGACAGTATTGTGATACCAACTCTAACGTACGGAAGTGAAGCTTGGACGTTGTTGGAAGGACACAAGTCAAGAGTAAGAGCAGTGGAAATGAGTTATTTAAAAGGAGCCTGTGGAGTCACATGGAGAGACAGGCTGACGAATGAGGATATAAAGGAGCGTTGTGGTGTGGATGTGGATGTGATAGGAAGCGTTATGAGGAACACACTGAGGTGGTTTGGCCATGTGGAGAGGATGGAGGGTGAAAGACTGACGACGAGAGTGTATGTGAGTGAGGTGGAGGGGGGAAGAGGGAGGGGGAGGCCGAGGATGAGATGGAGGGATGGAGTGGAGAGGTATATGAGAGAGGGGGGTGTGAGTTGGAAGCAGGGCAGTGAAATGGCGGGGGACAGGGCGACTTGGAGGCGATTTGTTTGTGGCCACCCCAGACGGGATTGAGGCGTCTGGCAATAGATTGATAGATAGATAGTAAATCAATGTATAAAACAAATTACAAGCAAAAGAATAGAGAAAAATTTCTCGCACGTCTTACCTCACAGAGCATTTGGTGAAGACTGAGGTGGAGCTAATTTTGTTTGTTTATATATATTTGCCCCACAAACGAGGTGGGGACACAGGCAAACATGAGAGCCCGTCAGAGAAACAGGCAAAAAAAGAAGCTCCCAAATAAAAACAAAGCACGGCCGACAGTGGCGGACGGGGAAGAGCACCGAGGGCAGGGGAACGATGGTATGACAGCTGCTGAGTAAAGGTAGTATGGGGCAACTAGTGTGAGGCAGTGCCCTGCATCAACGCAGTCACAATAAAGGCGATAGCAGCTACATCGTCAGGGTGTGTCTGGCTGGTCGTGAGGAGGCAATCGTGGTGTCATCACGGAATATCCCAGCGTGGAGACGGAAGACGGAATCCACGACATCCCTGAAGTTATCCTCCACGTAGCGGTCCTGTTGTGCAAGCAATCTGTCGTTTGATAGTGACTCGAGGTAGGCACGAACACTGCCAGGCAGAGGAGGAAGCTTGTCGAGGACGCTCTGAGGAACCATGGAGGAGGAAGAGGCAGAGGGTGGAGACTTAGGGAGGTCAGTCTCCATGGTGACAGGTGGAGATTGTCGTTGGTTCTTCCCCTTGCTCTTCTTCTTTTTCTTTGACTCAGATGGGATGGCATCATCGGTGGTTGATAATAATACATCAGCAGGAGGTGTAGGGGGCTGAGGGGGAGGGATGTCCACGTCCTGGATGGAAGGGACAGGAGAGGGAGCCCTCTCCTCCTCAGCTGCTGACAGAAGGTGGTGAGTAGAATCGCTGGTCCTCTCGTTAACCGTGTCTAGAGGTGGTCTCAGCGCGGTGGTAGAGGCAGTGGTTGCCCTGATCAGAGGAGCATCAAGCTGCAGCCTTTTCCGCGGTATTCTGTGGGGATGAAAAGGCTGCAGCATAGGGGCACGACACTCCCGATGAGGGGCAGAACGTGCACCACGGACAAAGCTCGGCGGGATGACAAAGTGTGGTAGCCCGTTCTCCTCGAAGATCTCGGGGAGAAGAACGAGCATCGCCTCCTTGTCACCACCACAGAAAACCCTCGCTGTCGCGATGCACATAGTGACAATTGTTTCCACTCCACCACAACGGCTGGGATCCAGAGGCCGGCACCCACATGCAAAAGCAGAGCCTTGCACAACTGCACCCCCTGGCCCGGTGACATCCCTGGCCTCAGGACCCTTCGGCGTCTGGTGCAGATGGAATTCGACTGTCTCTCCCTCGCCCAGGGAGCGCCAAGGGCGCCATGAAGCAGGAACAGCGATCCCCAGATGGTGTACAAAAACATTGGCGTCAGTGTCCTGGCGCCTGATGAAGCCGTACCCCACCCTCATGCTGTACCATTTCACGACGCTAACGATAGTCTGTGCCCTGGACGACTCCTCACTCCCCAAGGAGGCCCCCCTCGACGGGTCGTGGGCCAAGTGCAAAGAAGAATTCGTGGCTAGTCAGGAGATGCTACTGCTACCGCTGCTGGACCAGGAATTGAAGCTAATGTTGTCCCTCATTTAAATTCCTCCATTTACTATGTGTTTCATTTTCTGTATTGGGTTTTAAAAGATAACCATAATAAAATAAACACCATTAGTCTTTTATAAAGTCAATAGCGACTAATCACATTGTGCATGAAATGCATGGCTTGCAAATCAGTGCCCCTGGAAACGATGTGAGAGAACAACATAGTGCCCCCAGAAACACAGTGAGAAAGAAACAGTGTAGTGTCCCCAGAAACACACCGACACCCCTACCCGGACCCCATAGAGTAGCCACATCCACACTAGGGGACCCAATACGACAACGGCATAAGCCAGCCCGGGCCGTGTGCCCTTATCACACTCAGCCGTCGCACCACCACCATAGCAGATGGAGGACATTACCTTCGGAAAGCAGGACTGCTGACTCAGACCGGGGTGGAACTGATATTTCAGTTTCCGACAGCGCCCCTCTGGAGACGGCCGATTGCCGCTCCCACCTTCGTCAATCAGCCAAGCGTCGCACTGAAGGTGTTTCTGCCGAGACGGCCGATTGCCGCTCATCTCTTCTGCCCCAGGAGATGGCCAATTGCCGCTCCACCCTCCTGCCGAAGAAGACGGCCGATTGCCGCTCCGGAAGCGTTCCCCCCGAGACGGCCGATTGCCGCTCAAGAGGCGCTGCCCCTGAGACAGCCGATTGCCACTCAACCCTCCTGCCGAAGGAGACGGCCGATTGCCGCTCCAGAGGCGCTGCCCCTGAGATGGCCGATTGCCGCTCACTCCTCCTGCCGAAGGAGACGGTCGTTTGCCGCTCTGGAGGTGCTGCCCCCGAGACGGCCAATTGCCACTCACTCCTCCTGCCGAAGGAGACGGCCAATTGCCACTTTGGAGGTGCTGCCCTCAAGACGGCCGATTGCCACTCACTCCTCCTGCTGAAGGAGACAGCCGATTGCCGCTCCAAAAGCGCTGCCCCGAGATGGTCAATTTCCGCTCCCTCCTCCTGCAGAAGAGACGGGCCCACGGTCTCTGCAGAGACAACCAGAGGTGCGCTGACTCCCCCACACAGCCACGGCCTATTGCCGGGCCCTATGGCCAGACAGAGGTGCCGACATCGCCCCTGCATGACACAGACGCCCGGCTCCCCAGCACCAGAGGGACCTCGTGAGGCCTAACGGCCTCCCCTGGCCTCCGGTCCCCATGCCTGGCCCTGGAGAAGACTCACCTGTTGGGCCCCAGTACGAGACGGTGCCGCAGCCCCCACCCGACGGCGCCCCTTGATTTTGGGGACCGCAGCCCTCAGCCTCCCCGAGCCCTCTCCAGGACTCCTGGGCGCAACCTCTCCACGCCTAAGAGACGGCGACGAACCTCCACCTCTGGCCGAGACAGGAGCCAGAGACTCCTAGACCTGTTTGGCCCCAGCCCTGAGGGCCACACCCCTATTCCCAGCCCTAAGACTATGGGCCCTTGCGGCACGTGCAGCCCTAGATGAGAGAAGACGTCCCTGCGAGCCGTCCCGTGCCCTCTCGGCACGCCTTTCCCTGGCGGTGCCCCTAGCCCGGCCAAATAGACGCTGGCGTGTCTCCCCGCCGTCCCCATGACACGAGTGAATATATGTCAAGTGTGGTATTGCCCCAAGACTAGGGATGGAAATTATATTAAGTGTGATGTTGCCCTAGAAAACAGGTTACAGTGTTATAGTGACTAAATGTATGTTCAGTGGCAGGGCGAGTGAAATCACGAGAGAGTAAGGATGAGAACAGTGAGTGAGTCCCAAGAACTCTGACTCATAAGGCATGCCCTCGTAAGAAAACAGTAAGAACTCTTCCCCTGAGGAAGTCTCTGTAGTGAAAATATACATATGTCCCTTGTTGTCAGAAAACCATAGAAAAGTGAGAATAATATCCGTCCCTCTGTATTACGGCAAATATCCAGTGTCCCGCTATTCCCTCTCTCTCTGTAACATCCCCTCCCCATAACTAACGTAATATTAACGAGAGATAGAATCAAATGTCAAAACCCTTTTTCTATCAAGTGATACTAAGAGTGAATTAGAAAGACGTATCCTTTCCCAATATTACTATAACCCTGTTCTGGCTCGTCACGAGTCCTTCCCCCCCCCCCCGTGAACTCCCCCTCCCAGGCTCTCACGCGCACCCATGTTCCCTGTACACCTGTTCACTAGAGTTTCTGTATTGGCAATCATAGTGGTTAAGTCAGTATCCTGTGAGATACTAATATCCTAAGTAAGGTTTTATTTCTGTGTCACTATTCGTGTTGTAATATCTGTATTTTGTCCTGTGTCTGACTATGGGAATATACGTGAAAAAGGTTATTGCCTAGAGTTTTTGTGTCCTGTCTCTCTTTCATTGCACTAAGCTCCGGTCACGAAAGAGGACCCCGCTACACGTTAGGTGTTTTAGGACCGAGGAGTCGGGCCTTTTTCACCTAGCATTACACTGGTGGCCAGCGGTGGTTCTTGACCTGGGCGTAGAAGAGAGGCAGTGAGAAATATTTGGGAACATGGCAACTAAACCGCACGTACAATTACCCAGGTTTGACCCTGACCAGTACGATATACACACATATCTGCCGATAATAAACCCTTACTGGATATTGGCTTTGCAGATAATTGCAGTCACACTCCCACTATTGGGCAAAGCGGCGGCAAACATAGCACCGAAAATCGTCCCGGAGCTCACCTGGCAGAACTTTACAAAGTTCGCTGTCCAAGCCATCACCCCATCATTAGGAAGAGTGGTGGCTCTATCCAAATTGGATAGTTTTTCATTTGACGCAGATTTAGACATCACCCTGATACAGGCAAGACGCCTGGTCACCGCTGCCTACCCGTAGGCAGATGAAGAAACCCGGGACCAACACTTGTTTAACACTCTACTCAGAGTGCTCCCGAATGTCATTAGACATCACTTTACCATCCATGACCCAACTGGAGACATGGATAGCAGGCTTGGGTTCGAGTACATTTTTCTGTACTCGAGTTCAAGTTAGATTACATTACGGTATCACGAATCCAAGTACGAGTACATTTTACCGATTCAATAAGATAATTTTCGAACAATTTCCATCACTGCGTCTGGATTTGGCCTGGTTTTGATTATCGCCTTCCCCTCCATCAGGGTAATAGCGACCATAAAGGTCAAAATGATTCCAGAGTTGAACTGAATGTTCGACTTTATTCGCGAGGAGTTTGGGGCGAACCTCCTTTGATAGGCTTGGGTCGCTCTGTCTCTCAGTGACACAGCATGCTATCCAGGCAGCTGTTTTTCACTCCTTGCAATTAGTACCAAGGTGCTAACATATTAAAAGCAGCTTATCAGGAGTTAGTGGGCGTGGCTGTACACCACTTGACCTCAGTGACTCACCAACCCAGGCCACCTGGCCTCTCCAAGGACACACCATTGTTACCCTCACCACTTTTATATATCATGATTGTACTCGAAAGTACTCGTAAAATTGTCGAGAACTTTATGTCCGAGTACAAGTACTATGGAAATTTTAAACCCAAGTACAAGTACAAGTACATTATATTGTGTACTTAAGTACGAGTATGAATACGAGTCCATGTATTCGGACCCAAGTCTGATGGATAGGGACATCCAGCTAATATGGCGCCTCCTGACCGCCTGCCCTACTCCTCAGCCAATCAATGTGGTGAAGAGATTTCCCACCCAACCCCCGGCCTCTCCAACCATGCCACGACCGCCCATGCCTCACACCAGCCCTACCCCAGCACCTAGCCCACCCAGGGCACACCCCTCTCGCTGGCGACCCGCCCCACGGGAAAATCCAAACCTGATTTTAGTCAACCCATGGGAGTTCACGGTCTGCAGTTCTAGCTGTCCCCTACATGATATACGGGACCAACTCAAAGCTGCCCGCCGCAGACCCACAGCCCCGGGTTCACGTAAGGTGTCCTCTTTGGAAGGCGAGGCTCCAGAGGACGAGCTGGCACCCGTGGACGAGCCCTATGCGGGAGAACAGGAGCAGGAACAGGAGAGTGAAAGTCCCAGACAGCTGGATTTTTAGGCCCGCCCCTGCACCAACCCACAGTGGCGGGGGCCACTACTCCTAAGTATCGCCCCCCAGTGTATCACAAGATGAAATTAAACGGCGTGAAGGCCAGACTGCTAGTCGACACGTGAGCAGCCAGGTCCTGTTTATACAGCCACTATTTCTCCCGTCACAAGTCGACCTTTGGCCCGCTCTGCCCTACCACCACTCACCTTGTGGGTGCGGGGGAAGGCCCCCTGCCCATCCATGGGGAGACACAGGCCCTACGGGTCGACACCCATCAGCCGGTGTCCACCCAGCATCAGTTTATTGTTTTTGACTCCTCCTGCCGGAGTTACGACGGGTATTTAGGACTGGACTTGCTCCAAGAACTCGGAGCTACCATTGACTGCCGCTACTGACAGCTCCAGTTCCGCCCCCCAACCTGCCCTACCCAGGCCGTTTGCACTTGCACGCAGCGGCCCCGGCCGCAGGATTCGTCCCCTCCCTCCCTCCCGCCCCCCCTCCCCCTTCCCTCTCCCCACCCCCCCTCCCCTTCTTTCCCAGTGCTTCCCCCCACCGCCCCGGCCCCTTCCTTCCCCGCTACCGTCTCAGCCACTGTTACCATTCCTTCTCACCATGAGGCTTGGGTGCCCCTGAACCGGCACTCCGCCCCCTCTGTACTATTTTCCCCCCTCCTCCCGTTGGGAGCCCTCTCCGCCCGTCTTTTATCTCCCACCTTTCTCCCCCCCCACCACACCGCTGTCCGCATAGCCAACCTCGCCCCTTCCCCCCTTACCCCCCCCAAAGGGCTCATTATCGGAGAGATGGAGGAAGCTGAGCCCTGTGCCCCAACCTCCTCCCACTCCCCCGCCCCCTACCCCCTATTCCTGACCATCTCTCCGCCCAGCAGTCAGATACCTTACGTCGCCTTCTCCTGGATATCCAGGACCTGTTTGCGACCGGACCAGCAGATATAGGGCATACCACATACCTGTTTCACGAGATCTATACGACAGGCCCACCAATTAGACAGCCTTCCCGACGCAATAACCCCCGACAAAGGGAGGAAGAGGACCACCAAGTGCGCGAAATGATCGAGGCCGGCGTCATTTCCCCCTCCACCAGCCCTTGGTCCTCCCCCGTTGTTCTAGTAAGAAAGAAGGACGGTACGATGCAGTTTTGCATTGATTACCGCCGCCTAAACGACATGACCGTCAAAGATGCCACTCCCCTCCCACGGATCGACGACTCCCTAGATTCCCTTCATGGGGCAGCTTGGTTCTCTACCCTCGACCTCCTGTCTGGGTACTGGCAGGTCCTGGTACACCCAGAACACCGAGGCAAAACCGCTTTCTCCTCGAGCAACGGGCGGCACTTCGAATTCAATGTCCTGCTGCTTGGCCTTTGCAATGTCCCTGCCACCTTTTCCTGGCTGATGGAATCTGCCTTGAGCGGCCTCACTTGGGAGATATGTCTGGCCTATCTGGACGACGTCATTGTTTTCAGCCAGACCTGGGCCGACCATTTGCAGCGCCTCCATTGGGTCTTTACTAGGATCCGCCAGGCAGGCCTCAAACTCCACCCCTCTAAGTGTGTCCTGGCCGCCAGGACTGTCTCTTTCCTGGGACACGTTATCTCCCAGGCAGGAATCACCCCTGACCATGACAAGCTCCGCGCCATAGCGGACATACCACCACCGCAAGATGTCCACAGCATCCGCGCCTTCCTAGGACTCATGTCCTACTATCGTCGCTTTGTGAAGGGTTTCGTTCAAATTGCAAAACCTCTGCACGATCTGAACAGGAAGGGGGAACCATTCGTATGGACTGAAGCAAGACGAGAGGCCTTCCAACAACTGAAAGACAAACTCGTCTCTGCTCCCATCGTAGCTTTTCCTGATTATACCCACCCATTCCGCCTCTACACCGACGTTTCTCTCACTGCAATAGGCGCCGTGCTCGCCCAGGTACAAACCAGCCGAGAATACATTATTGCTTGCGTCAGCTGCACTTTAAATCCAGCTGAGAAAAATTATGCCGCAACCAAACGAGAATGCCCCGGCATAATCTGGGCCCTCCAACATTTTAGGGCCTACCTTTCTGGAACCCAGGTCACAATTATCACTGACCATCAGTCTCTCCAGTGGTTGCGTCAGTCAGACTCGCATAACGCCTAACTCGTCAGGTGGCACAAAATCCTAGAAGAATTTCAGTACAAAATCTACAGGCCTGGGAAACTGCATACCAACACAGATGCCCTCTCCCGCCTTCCCATTCACACGGTACAGCCAGATTCGGACCTCTTGCACCTATGGCACCGAAAGGAACGGCCACCCTGGATTCCCACCCACCTGTTCACCAAACTATGCCGACAGGGCAATCACCTTCTAACTCCATCCGGACACATTCTACTAACCCCCGATGCGGCATGCGACACCCTACGCCACCTCCATCCCCATAACGGCATCCATCTGGGTACCAAGAAGCTAGTTCAAGTGTTCAACGACACTTACTGGGCGTCAAACCCCTCCACCCTCGCCAAGGAGTTAGTTCAAACTTGCTGTGCATGTGCGCTAGGGAAGGATGTCACCTGGACCGCCGGACCCTCGGGCCACATCACTGCCCATAAACCTTGGCAACTCCTGGCAATACATGTAGTGGGCCCCCTCCCTTCCAAATCTGGGTATAAATATGTGATCACATTTGTTGACACATTCGAAATTTGTAGTAGCCTGCCCAGTGAAAGAACATCATGCCGTCGCTGTCGCCGATGCCCTTCTCCGACACGTATTCCCTTATTTTGGCATCCCTCAAGCCATCCATTCTGACAATGCCCCAGAGTTCTCTGGTAAAATCTGGGGGGAACTTGCCAAGATATTTGGATATAAGATCTCCCATTCCTCGCCTTATTGGCCACAGGGAAACGCCGTATATGAACATAGTCATCATACACTGATGAACTAACTACGTACACGCATTGAAGCTACGAAAGATGACGACTGGCTGGCCCATGTAAAGATCATTCAATGGGGCATGAATTCCTGTCCCCGAGAAGACGGGGTTTCCCCACATGAAAGAATAATTGGCGAATCCCCTCTCCTGCTACCACTACGCCAACATCTGCAACCACCTGCCGCCACCCCCACCACAGACCCCTTGCACCTTCTGAAAAGTCGGCTGCACCACTTACAGAAAACACTGGACCTTGGCCCCGACACTGCCTCCAACCCTTTCAGCCCAGGCGATACTGTCGTCATCGTCCAACTTCCCACCCCCCACAAACTCGCCCCCCACTTTACAGGACCCCACAAGATCACCCATGTTCCAAACCCCTACCAGGTTGTCGTGGATTACCACGGCACCCCACGCACCCTCTGAAACCGCCACGTGCGCCCTTTCCGCACGCCAACCTCTGCCACCCCGACCCCACACCCCTCACCTGCCCCTGCTCCCGCACCGCCTGTCACTTCTACATACGAGTGCTATGTTTCCTCCTCGCCATCCCCCTCCACCCCCCCTACCACCTCAGCCTCCCCTGCCGCCACCACCCCCTGCACCTCACCTGACATCTCACCCGCCACACCAACCTCCCCACACTCACCCTCACCCCTTCCCTCCACTGCCACACCAACCTCCCCACACTCACCCTCACCCCTTCCCTCCGCCGCCTCACCTTTTCCACCCGCACCCACGTGCCCCGCCCACACCACAGAATGCCCCACTACCACCTCCCCCTCCCCTCCACACCTGCACACGCCCACTCTGACAACCTCACCTTCCACCGCGGCCCGAACACGTGCAACAACACGTACTAACCAACCCTGCCAACCCCACCCGCCCACTTCCACACCCACCCTCACCCTCAGAACCACCACCACCCGCTCCGGCCAACTTTAATGCCCACCCACCCGATACACCCATACCCCTACAGCTCCTGCCTCCCTTCCACTTCACACCATCATGATACATCAAGCCCAAATCCCCTCCACCTACACTCCCCAGAGACTCAACGCCGCATTACCACAGCACAAAACCAGGCCCGGACCCTCAGTAGCCAGCATACAGCCCCCTACCACACCAGCGACAACACTGACCAAAATGAAGATCCGACGAGCCATATGGGCGCTGACCACAAGCAAGAATTGGTGGCTTAGAGGACCATACCACCTACTGACCCTTCTCCGATCAACCCTCACTGACTCCACACTCTTCCTCACCTGCAACGCCGAACAAGAGGAAAATTTTCACACCACCGCTTGGCAAGCCCTACTCCAGCATCTCCAGCCTGCATACGCCACCCATGACACTCACGTATACCACCTCCAGCCACGGGGACGTGACTTTTTCCAAAGGGAGAGTGGTGAAATGCGTGGCTTGCAAATCAGTGCCCCTGGAGACGATGTGAGAGAAAAACAACATAGTGCCCCCAGAAACACGAAAGAACAACGTAATGCCCCCAGAAACATGAAAGAACAACGTAGTGCCCCCAGAAACACAGTGAGAAACAAACAGTGTAGTGCCCCCAGAAACACACCGACACCCATACCCAGACCCCATGGAGTAGCCACATCCACACTAGGGGACCCAATATGACAATGGCATAAGCCAGCCCGGGCCGTGCGCCCTTATCACACTCAGCTGTCGCACCGCCACCACAGCAGATGGAGGACACTACCTTCGGAAAGCAGGACTGCCGAACTGGTGGAACTGATATTTCAGTTTCCGACAGCGCCCCTCTGGAGACGGCCGATTGCCGCTCCCGCCTTCATCAGTCAGCCAAGCATCGCACTGAAGGTGTTTCTGCCAAGAAGGCCGATTGCCGCTCATCTCTTCTGCCCCAGGAGATGGCCGATTGTCGCTCCACCCTCCTGCCGAAGGAGACGGTCTATTGCCGCACTGGAAGCGTTCCCCCCCGAGATGGCTGATTGCTGCTCAACCCTCCTGCTGAAGGAGACGGCCGATTGCCGCTCTAGAGGCACTGCCCCTGAGACGGCCGATTCCCACTCAACCCTCCTGCCGAAGGAGACGGCCGATTGCCGCTCACTCCTCCTGCCGAAGGAGACGGCCGATTGCCACTCACTCCTCCTGCCGAAGGAGACGGCCGATTGCCGCTCACTCCTCCTGCCAAAGGAGACGGCCGATTGCCACTTTGGAGGTGCTGCCCCCGAGACGGCCAATTGCCGCTCACTCCTCCTGCTGAAGGAGACGGCCGATTGCCGCTCACTCCTCCTGCTGAAGGAGACGGCCGATTGCCGCTCCAAAGGCGTTGCCCCGAGACGGTCGATTGCTGCTCCACCCTCCTGCAGAAGAGACGGGCCTACGGCCTCTGGAGAGATGACCAGAGGTGCGCTGACTCCCCCACACAGCCACTGCCTATTGCCGGGCCCTACGGCCAGACAGAGGTGCCGACATCGCCCCTGCGTGACACAGACGCCCGGCTCCCCAGCACCAGAGGGACCTCGCGAGGCCTAACAGCCTCCCCTGGCCTCCGGTCCCCATGCCTGGCCCTGAAGAAGACTCACCTGTCGGGCCCCAGTACGAGACGGTGCCGGAGCCCCCACCTGGCGGCGCCCCTTGATTTTGGGGACCGCAGCCCTCAGCCTCCCCGAGCCCTCTCCAGGACTCCTGGGCGCAACCTCTCCACGCCTAAGAGACGGCGACGGACCTCCACCTCTGGCCGAGACAGGAGCCAGAGACTCCTAGACCTGTTTGGCCCCAGCCCTGAGGGCCACACCCCTATTCCCAGCCCTAAGACTATGGGCCCTTGCGCCACGTGCAGCCCTAGATGAGAGAAGACGCCACTGCGAGCCGTCCCGTGCCCTCTCGGCACGCCTTTCCCTGGCGGTGCCCCTAGCCCGGCCAAATAGACGCCGGCGTGTCTCCCCGCCGCCCCCACGACGCGAGTGAATATATGTCAAGTGTGGTATTGCCCCAAGACTAGTGACGGAAATTATATTAAGTGTGACGTTGCCCTAGAAAACAGGTTACAGTGCTATAGTGACTAAATGCATGTTCAGTAGCAGGGCGAGTGAAATCACGGGAGAGTAAGGATGAGAACAGTGAGTGAGTCCCAAGAACTCTGACTCATAAGTGACGCCCTCGTAAGAAAACAGTAAGAACTCTTCCCCTGAGGAAGTCTCTGTAGTGAAAATATACATATGTCCCCTGTTGTCAGAAAACCATAGAAAAGTAAGAATAATATCCGTCCCTTTGTATTACCGCAAATATCCAGTGTCCCGCTATTCCCTCTCTCTCTGTAACATCCTCTCCCCATAACTAACGTAATATTAACGAGAGATATAATCAAATGTCAAAACCCTTTTTCTATCAAGTGATACTAAGAGTGAATTAGAAAGACGTATCCTTTCCCAATATTACTATAACCCTGTTCTGCCTCGTCACGAGTCCTTCCCCCCCCCCCCGCGTGAACTCCCCCTCCCGCGCTCTCACGCGCACCCATGTTCCCTGTACACCTGTTCACTAGAGTTTCTGTATTAGCAACCATAGTGGTTAAGTCAGTACCCTGTGAGATACTAACATCCTAAGTAAGGTTTTATTTCTGTGTCACTATTCGTGTTGTAATATCTGTATTTTGTCCTGTGTCTGACTATGGGAATATACGTGAAAAAGGTTATTGCCAAGAGTTTTTGTGTCCTGTCTCTCTTTCATTGCACTAAGCTCCTGTCAAGAAAGGGGACCCCGCTACACGTTAGGTGTTTTAGGACCGAGGAGTCGGGCCTTTTTCACCTAGCATTACAGTGCATAATTTTCGAAACGAAACAAAACATGTAGGCTGGAAATGACAATCGTAGCTCGAGGTTTCTCTAGGGTGGTAATCAGCCACAATTAACCTTCAAGTACTGCAAAAATATTCAATTGATACCGATGTCCATTATATGTCATTTACAAGAAATAGTGTGGTAAAACAAAAAAAAATCTTTTGTTCAATAAGCACTTTGTACCTTTTACAACAATAAGTAATCAATCAACAAGACGGAGTCAGACAATCTCAACCCTAGGACAGAACTATAAACACGGTCCAAGGAATTCAAAACACTCTGGCTGCAGAAACCATTGTACAGGTATGTGCATCATTCTATAATGACAAAAAGAAAATGTGTAGCAGGAAATAAAAACAACTTTTGAACAACGCACATGAAAATGACCGAAAGCGTACCAAAAGGACAGGGAAGATCACTACTGGAAGAAACTGATGTACTTTTTTTTTTAATACTGTATTGGTGTCATAAAAAAATTGTGTATGTGCTCTGTATACCCTTACAACAATGAACATTTCAATCAGTCAACACTCACTGTTAAGTCACTTTAACCAGCTATTGTAACGAGCATTGTTTGCAAACTTTCGTGGAAATAATGAGGCAATAATAAATCATGTTGCAGGTCGAACAGATTCATGAGTAATGAACAGTAAGGCATCACACCAGATGAAGTGCTTAATCACGTCAACTGTGGCTGCAAAACAACACACTGTCCATGCACAAAAATTACACGTCTGTGCTCAGACTTCTGCAAATGCAGGGGTCCAGCAAGCTGTCAAAACCCGTTCAAACTAAACATGGACTGCAGTGATGACAGTGGCGATGAGTCTGAATAAATATTGTGTGAATATATTATTATAAACATTATATATGAGAGAGGGGGGTGTGAGTTGGGAGCAGGGCAGTGAAATAGCGGGGGACAGGACGACGTGGAGGCGATGTTTGTGGCCACCCCAAACGGGATTTAGGCGTCTGGCAATAGATAGATAGATAGATATTTTGTCAGAATTAACTTCTTGAATTGATTTCTAGAACTGAACACTCATAACCCGTCATATGATACCATTACGATAGAAAGTCATTGTGTGCTTTTTTCATGTATGGATAAATCATTATTGCTATGTTACTAGTAATATTATCTGATTGTTTTGTCAACAAAAATGTAAAATATAACAATTTACACATTTAATAACCATTTACATTCATTCTCAGCGTTTCATTGGATTCCTGGCAGTAATTTTGGATTTTTGAGTTTTTACAAAAACGCTCAAAGTTTTACATCTAGTACCCATCATATTTGGATTCAGCACAAAAATATAGTCTACAAACAGTCATGAAAACTGCTATATGTTAAAAGACAAGGTCTAACGATTTCCAGCCTGGACTATAAATATCTTTGTAAGCAATGTATCGCAAAATTAAACAGGCACTTTACCCTCCCTACTCACCATCCTGTTGCTCTCACAAGTCCCTTGGGGAGCGTGGTAGCTCAGTGGTAGGGTGTTGGGCTGGAGACAGTGAGGTCAAAAGTTCGCACCCCATCCGGTGGCTGCTATGCTGGGAGGGGTAGCGCTATCCTGTTACCCCAGCAGGGTTATATGATCTAATGAGGTCTAGCTCTGGGATTAATCCCTTATCGCAAGTCCCTCGATTCTCTTTCTCCATGATGAGCAGGGGTGTATCACTGCAGCCCAGTACTGTGCAGTGTGCATACATGCTCAATGTCGGTACTTCCACACCCTTTCATCATCATCATCATCATCATCAGTCATTTGAGTGTCCACTGCAGGACCGGCCTATACCGACTGAAGTGGGGACGATACAGCCTACGTATCTCTACCAAGTGGCTTAGGCTATCCGGTTGAGATTGTATGTAGGGTGAGAAGTGCTTGTAAGTGTAACTGTAGTGTTGGAGTGGCTTTGGATATGTGTGTAGTCTGTGAACCAAGTGTAATCGGCCTGTGCAAGCCGACTGGGTGCAAACATACTTTATAGTGTGACACTGGTTCAACCACAGCACCCCTTGTGTCCGCCAGTGCAGTATGTGGTCGGAAGACAATGCAGTACATGGTCGGAAGAACCCTCCCAAAGTTTATTACCCTGGCAGGGTGCGAACCCTCGTTCTTCAGTGTACGAAATCGCACACTTTACAACTGTATCACATAGGCTCCCCCTTTCATTTAGTTAACCATGAATTATATGGCCATCATAATTATAAGCTACCATGCATTTTAAAATACAGCAGAGCTATTCAAAAAACAGGCCTCTGTTATGAGTGTGAGGTCACTGTGGAAGGAAAGATTACGTCTGTGTCGTCTGATTTAATTATAAACGTTGGCAGTTATTGATATGCATAATGACAGGCTATTATAATAAACATGTAATTTTTGTCATCACATACCTTTACATATGAATTAAAAAAGGGAACAAGCAAAGCACACGTAACGTATTACTGGTGATTTCCACGGGTCGGACTTGTTTTGACACTTCGCAGCTGTGAGATGACAGTTGGCTGGTGGTACTGTACAGTACATTTATTTTCCCGCCGAGTTACTGGCTGTTCCCCTGAGCATTTTACCTCCCCATGGACGGCTTATATTAATACTGACTTTTATCAGTTATATAATGATTTGGGATATAACTAGACTATACTCACTGCACTTCACGAACTACTGTACTCTATGTTTGGTGTCACTTGTTTGTAGAAAATTTATGTTTGATACAAAACAAAGAAATAGTGAATAGGTTTCATTCGAAAACGAATTGTATCCTTGACTTCGACAGTTTATTTTACATATTTAACATTTCTAGCATCCTCTGTGAAATGCTAATTCCTTCACATTATTTTTATGTTTATCTCCTTGATTATTAACATTACTGAAGAGAAGTACAGGCCTGATTACGAACTGAGAATACATTTAGTGTCATTATGTGGGTAGCCACTCGAACATTTTATATAAACCAATCACGAGCTTCCACAGCATGTGGACGTGGCTTACAGGCCTTGGTAGCGTAAAACTGGTATAATACCAGCACGCCAGTCCTGTATGAGATAGCCCTAACATTATTCAAGATGGAGGATGGATGTTAGCGCCAAAGTGGTGACATATGAAGATGTAGGAGGCTACTGGGCTCCAAGGAGGACTACTGGGACTTGGGAATAGGAACTGAAGCCTTCGTCCGGAGTCGGACACGAAAAAAACAAAAAGGCCAAATTTTTGTCTTTTTGCAGCTTGTTTCACGCGGCTTCGTGGCATAAACAGACAGTACTACGCCTCTACATCTTTCCATGGGCACCAGTATCTTGGTGACTAGCATCATACTGTAGTGTTAATCTCTTGTTACAAATCAGCATTCAGGATGGAGAGCTGGCAATTTTAGGCCAAGATATAGTGAAAAGGATACAGGAATTCGTTTTCAACCCTGACACTGCAAAATGCGAACACTGTAATTACTGTATACAGTATACTAATGGCCAGTGTCGGGCGATTTTATCCAGCACTAACTCACTTCAGACAAACGGTTATAGTCATGGCGGGTAACATTGGATATCAAGAACTCTGCAATTTATTTCAATCAACACCAGGTGATTTTTTTCTTCTCATTAAGTAAACGTTTGGTACACGAGGGTTAATATAATGGCTTAGTAGTTGTATCATACGCATGGAAGAAAAGCGGACCCTAAGTGGTACTGTATGGCAGTATTTCAAACTAACTCGGGAATGTCGAAGTTCCTTTTCCTAGCGATTTATTGTTCACATAGCAAACCAAAAACAAGGTCAGTAGCGTACAAGAGAATGCAGATCACTAAGTAAAATCTTGACTCAAAACTTAAGTCCATTTCTTGGTTGGCTAATTGAATTTTACAGCGCTCAGTGGCAACCAAACAGTTCTTTCAAACCCAAGGACGCGTAGCGTCCTGCATGAACTTGGACACACACACACACACACAGAGCACTGCAGAACGAAGGTAAAAACAAGAAAGATATATGGAAGACCTGGAGTTTAGCTGTGGATGACACCAGAGTTTAGACAAATTTCAAAGTCGGGTTGAAATAAATATTTGACCTGTCTCGTTCGCGGGAGCCACGTTGATCCTGTAGTTGCTGCGTTCGCCTCCCAATTTGAAACTCATTCAATAGTTGTGCTGGTAGTTTGTTCTTGCGTGTGCTCACACCCGATCGGGTGATATAAACAGACTGTGGTAGGCTACAAACCATTACATCACTTTCACATGCAGTTCTGCCATTACATATGCCCCTTCCAGATTCTTATGTGATTATGGGAACAGTTCATTCTGGTTATCAGTCTCCTTCCGATGAGAAGATTCATTATACTCAATAGACCTCTTTTAGATACTCCTTCATTGTACGTCATAATGACATATATGATATATATATATATATATATATATATATATATATATATATATATATACATGCATATATATATATGAACAAAGCAACCGTTGAGTTCATTTTAGTATGGCAAAAGGAAAGTGAATGGAACAGAAACATTAAAGTAGAATGGAGGTGTTTCTGTCAAGCAGCTCATGTCGGGGGGAGTAGCGTAGCCATGAAGGGTCCAAGGAAAGGAAAGCTCTTGGCTGGGGGAGCCTGCTGCTGCACACTGTGCACACAGCTAATGCACTTTAGAAAAAGGGGGGGGGGCGTGATGCCCAGTCTGAATTATGCTAACTCGTTACCAAATTCCGTAAAATTTATTACCAAATCCTTCTTGTCACTGAAAGGATTCTATGATAACTCATGTAAGAGATTCATTGCAAAATATTTCGTAAATAACCCTATTCCTTTAGCATATGTAATCACTGATCCGCCGAAAGTAGTGTGTGTGTGTGTGTGTGTGTGTGTGTGTGTGTGTGTGTGTGTGTGTGTGTGTGTGTGTGTGTGTGTGTTGGGGGGCGTGCCAGTAATGATATGAAATTTCAAACGGGGATGGGGGAGAATGGGGGGCCAAGGGTGTGACTGGGCACCCTGAGTCTCCCCCGGCCCCTCCATGGTTACGCCAGTGGTTGGGGGTCAAGGAGGTAGGAGTGCGTCAAGAAGGAATGTAATGAAGGCAAGAGTGTGAGTCCAACAGGTGGTTCCAGGGACACTTGGTCTGTGGTGGGTCTGAATATTTCTAGTTATTCCTTACACAGTAATGATTTAACTCCTTCAGCCTGACGACGTAGTTGTTCTAGTTAACGCCAGATCATTTTGTTCGTTGAGGGGAACATCATCCACCTCGTTGTGAAGGAGTTAATGATTACTATATCAACACATATGGAAACTAGAGACAGTAGGAGGAAATAAAAAATTTGTAGCGAAGGGGTAAGTAGCACAATCTATGAGGGTGAGGAACACTTCTCAAATCACAGATTCAGAGAACAATAGTGACGTACTGTACAACAGCTCTGAGTTTTTCAGCCCTCACACAGTCAAGTATCCAAACATTTCCTCAGATCGTGATTCAATCGTTCAGTTTACAGTCCAGGTCCCTGTTTTAGGTCTTGGCACAAACTGTCAGAGGTAAAGAAAACTCAGCCTGAAGGTTTCGAGGTCGACCGGGGAATCGAACCTGAGACCTCCTGGTTACGGGTTGAAAATGTGGCCTTTACAACGAAAAAACTAAACTTGATACGTTTTTTTGTTTTTCCATTCTGGTGGGAAGATAACTTCTTCCTCCAACACACACAAACACACACACACAA